>NC_025998.2:42956946-42999047 GCF_000442705.2 Elaeis guineensis
CTTTTTTCTCATAATTTAGGGTTTTGCTTTTTTTTTGTTTAATTTCAATTTTTGTTTTTGTTTAATTTCTCTTCCTTTTTGACATCATCAAACATAGTTAACTCTTCCTTTTTCTGAAACATTCTTTAATTTCTTCCCCTTTTGAGTTTTTCACAGATGTTTGCTCCCCCTTAATATAGCAATTATCAACAGCAAACAACAACAGGAGAAGACAATATTTTCACAAGAAGAAAATATATAACCAAAATATGATCGATATCATTACAAAGAGGTAGAAATATAGGTAAAAGATGATTCCATTAATATCATAATTATTTCAATACATAATTCTTAAAATAAAATTCAACCAGCTAATTGTCAATACATGGCCCCAAGGTATAGATCCTAGAACAAAATACTAACACCTAGGATCTAGTAAAGATCAAGATAAGTCAATGATCGGAGTCATCAGATATAGGGTGAGGAGAAGATGGATCAGAAGTGCGTCCTCTACCCCGTCTGCCTCTGCCACGAGCAGGAGAGCGAGATGAACTGGGTGGCTGAGAACGCTGAGATGCTAGGGACTGAACAGAAAGGATGAGTCTAATAGAATCAAGTACGTTCAGTGCTCTGAAAACAGATTGAAGTAGAGCAGTGAACTGGGTGGTAGCATGCTCACTCGATCCTCGGATCTCTTTCCTCAGTAATTCATATCCACCTTCTAGAGCTCCTCTGAGCCTGCCAGCCTCTGCAGTGAGGTCTGTGACCTCAATAGTAGACTCCTGTGGCTGGGGATGGGCCAATGCAAGGACTTGCCCCTGCAAGTCAAGAACTCTGCCAGTCAGTCTCCAGACTGTGTCCTCAAGCTGCTGTATCCTGATGGACTGATCTAAAATCATCTGAAACACAGTGGAGATGTGGGGAGTAATGGTCTGATCAGAAGAGGTAGCTCTAGGTGCAAAAGAAGTACTACCCCACTGGCTAGACAGCAAAGAAGCCACACGCTGAGATATATGCTCGATCTGATCGTCAGCCAGTCTGAACTCTGAATGAGGTGCTCTACTCTCTAGCTGATACACTGGTGTGGGCATCCTAGTAAACTCTGAAGGGCCAGCCTCAGTATCAGGAATGAACTGGGTATCTGGTGATGCTGCCCTAAAGTCATGTACAGGAGAAGATGGACCTTCTTCTTCTACTCTGCCTTCAGTTCTGTCTTCAGTTCTTTCCTCAGCTCTCTCCTCAGGTCTTTCTTCAGAGCCCTTGATCCAACCACCAACAGTCTTTGTAATTCCCATTCGGTGCAGGCTGTGTTGGTTGAAAGTGTCCACATATGAGAGCTTGGTAGGTGTCTCCCCCTCACAGCTAACTCCAATCCTCCTAAATACTCTAGTAAGGGCCATACCATAAGGCAAGTGTGCCTTGGATCTATTCAAAGTTTCTCTCATGGCCTCTATCATAAGTGCAGGGAGGTTTAGGGGGGTCTGAGTGATGATATGAAACATGACACATACATCTCTGCCAGATAGTAGATCATGCCTACCACTCCTAGGAAAGAAGAGTTTTGTTACAATCTGATGCAGGACCCTCATCTCAATGGATAATAGCTTTGCTTCCAATTTGTTTAAACTTCCTGAAAAAGCTTCTCCTAAGATAATTCTGATTTCTTCTTCTTTAATTAGGAGTTCCATATATGAGTATCCTTCACTAGGCAACTGAAGTATATCTCCCAATATCCTAGAATCCAAGCATATGTCAATCCCCTTGACTGTTGAAGTCACTGACCCGTTTCCATAATGTAGGTTCTGGTAGAACTCTCTAACTAGATCAACATAGGTGACTTCCTTAAGGGAGCAGTAGAGTTCCCATCCTTGATTTTTGATCTTGGTAGCAAAAGTAAAGCCTTCTTTCTCAAAGAACCGAAAATCTATATTTTTCCCGGTTTCTACTTTTCTATCAGAAAGAGGATTTACACTGGGGCTTATGGAGGATTGAGAGAGACCTTGAGCAGGTACTGAAACTGAAGTGGGAGCAGTTGAAGACTGAGCATGCCTTTTCTTTCGGACAATTTTCTCAGGCTCACGGATTGATTTCCTTCTTTGGGGAAGTTTCATCTTTGGAGCCATATCCAATAAAGTAGCAGACAAGAAGACTTGAATTGAGAGGAGGAGGGATCACAAGAGAGTAAAGAGAAATTTTAGTGGAGAAAAGAAGTGGATTTTGGAAGTTCGGTGAAGTGCTAGGGCACGTTCCAACCGCGCCAAGCAATGCGAGAAAGCACGAGAAATCTTTTTTTCAAGGAGGCGATTTTTGGTGGAGAGTAGGAGAGAGAATTGCCTCGAGATAAATCCTTGGTTTTGGAGCAAAAAAGAGTTGGAAAGAACGGCTTTCGGAAGGAAGACGATGAGAAGATGAGTCGTCTCACAAACAGGGTTCCCGTTTAAAAACAATGAGCCCGTGGGAAGTTTGTGGGATTTACAAGTTTGCCATTGAGTCGACTCATGGGGGTCGACTCATGAAGTTCAGAAATTCAAGAAAAATGCAAATAAATTCCAAAAAAATTCGAAATTTTGGGAAAAAGAATTTTGCTCAATGATAAGTTTTTAGAGTGATAAATCTGAGCTTTTGGGACCAGGATAGTTGTTGGAAATTGAGCTCTAAGAATCAATTCTTGGAAATTGAGAAATTTTAGGCAAATGGATCTAGAATTCCTAGATTTCTCCTAATTTCACAGAATCTATCCTCACTAAGGGCCTTTGTAAAGATATCGGCTAATTGATTTTCAGTGCAAACATATTCAAGAATTACATTTTTGTTTTGAACATGTTCTCTTATAAAATGATGTCTTATTTCAATATGTTTAGATCTTGAGTGTTGTATTGGATTTTTAGATAGATTTATGGCACTTGTGTTGTCACATCTTATTGGTGTTTCATTAAGTTTGATTCCAAAATCTTCGAGTTATTGCTTAATCCACAAGATTTGAGCATAACAACTTCCGGCTGCAATGTATTCGGCCTCAGCCGTAGACAGTGCCACCGAATTTTGTTTCTTGCTAAACCATGAGATTAGGTTAACTCCAAGAAATTGGCAAGTTCCACTTGTGCTTTTTTCTATCTAATTTACATCCAGCAAAATCAGCATCTGAATATCCTAACAAATTAATTTGTGAGTCCTTAGAGTACCATAACCCTATAGTTTGTGTACCATTTAAGTATCTAAGGATTCTTTTAACAGCATTCAAATGAGATTCCTTAGGATTAGATTGATATCTAGCACATAAGCAAACACTAAACATGATATCAGGCCTACTTGCAGTTAGATATAATAATGAGCCAATCATACCTCTGTAGTATTTTAAGTCTACGCTTTTACCTTCATCATCTTTGTCAAGCTTACTTGAGGGACTCATTGGTGTGCCAATTGGTTTGCAGTTCTCCATTCCAAATCTTTTGAGTAGTTCCTTGGTGTACTTGCTTTGGGTGATGGAGATTCCCTCTTTTGATTGTTTGATTTGGAGTCCGAGGAAGAAGGTGAGTTCTCCCATCATGCTCATCTCGAACTCTCCCTGCATAAGCTTAGCAAAGTCTTGACAAAGGGATTCATTAGTAGACCCAAAAATTATGTCATCAACATAAATTTGTATAATTAGCATATCATTTTGATTTCTTTTAATAAATAGGGTTGTATCTACATTGTCTCTTGAGAAACCATTATTTAGTAGAAATTTGCTTAGCCTTTCATACCATGCTCTAGGTGCTTATTTTAGACCATATAAAGCTTTATTTAATCTAAAGACATGATTGGGAAAAGCATGATTTTCAAATCCAGGGGGTTGTTCTACATATACTTCTTCAGAAATATATCCATTTAAAAATGCACTTTTAACATCCATTTGAAATAGTTTGAATTTCATAAAGCAAGCATAAGCAAGTAGAAGTCTAATGGCTTCTAATCTAGCAACAGGTGCAAAGGTTTCATCAAAATCAATTCCTTCTTCTTGATTATATCCCTTAGCAACCAGTCTTGCTTTATTTTTAATTACATTTCCATGCTCATCTAATTTGTTTCTAAAGACCCATTTTGTGCCAATTATTGAATAATCTTTAGGTCTTGTTACTAAGGTCCAAACATTATTTCTTTTAAATTGATTAAGTTCTTCTTGCATAGCATTAATCCAGTTATGATCATTTTCAGCTTCTTCAAAAGTTTTAGGTTCAAGTTGAGATACAAATGCACAATGATTAAGTACATCTCTAAGTGAAGAACGGGTTTTTACCCCATGCATAGGATCACCAATTATTAACTCCTTAGGGTGGTTGTGAACATACCTCCATTCCTTGGGTAATTCATTTGTACCTTGAGGTTGTTCTTGAATTTCTTCACCTTTCTCATTTTGTTTGTCTTCTTGATCCTTGTCTTCTGGAGTTGCTGAGTCTTTCAGAGTGATCTCCTTTATACCTTCTATTAGTGGATCTGCATCATCAACACCCTCATTCTTCCTTGAAGGAAGATCATTAGATTCATCAAAGACAATATGTATGGACTCCTCAACTACTAAAGTTCTTTTGTTGAACACTCTAAATGCTTTACTAGTAGAGGAGTAACCTAGAAAGATTGCTTCATCTGATTTTGCATCAAATTTACCAAGTTTTTCTTTGCCATTATTTAATACAAAACATCGGCAACCAAAAACATGAAAATATGCAATATTTGGTTTTCTTCCTTTCCAAAGTTCATAGGGGGTTTTCTTTAAAAAATATCTAATCAAACCACGATTTAAAATGTAACATGCTGTGTTAATAGCTTCTGCCCAAAAATATCTTTGAAGGTTGCTTTCACAAAGCATGGTACGGGCCATTTCTTCTAATGTTCTATTTTTCCTTTCAACTACCCCATTCTGTTGGGGTGTCCTAGGAGCAGAGAAGTTATGGCCAATTCCATTTTCATCACAAAAATTTTCAAAGTCATGATTTTTAAAATTCTGTTCCATGATCACTTCTAATATTTTGAATTGAAAACCCTTTTTCATTAGTGACTTTTCGATGAAATTTCGTAAAAATTTGAAAAGTTTCATTTTTGTGAGCTAAAAAGAAAACCCAAGTAAAACGAGAATAATCATCTATAATTACAAAGCCATATCGTTTTCCTCCTAGACTGGTGGTTCTAGTTGGTCCAAATAAATCCATATGTAAGAGCTCTAAAGGTCTAGAAATTGAAACAGTGTTTTTGGATTTAAATGATACTCTAGTTTGTTTACCTAATTGGCATGCATCACAAATTCTATCATTTTCAAAATTTAGTTTTGGCAAACCGAGAACTAAATCTTTTTTAATTAATTTTGAGAGAGAATGCATGCTAATGTGTGCAAGTCTACGATGCCACAGCCAACTAGTCTCATTTATTTTAGCATTTAAGGAAACTAGGCATTGCATGTCTAATTTAGTTAAATCATTCAAGTCTACCATATAAACATTGCCATGCCTATGTCTTATAAATTTAATGCCATCGTTAATAGGACTCGTCACAATGCAAACAGATGATTCAAAACTTACTTTATATCCTTTATCACAGAATTGACTAATGCTAAGTAAGTTATGCTTTAAACCTTTAACTAATAAAATATTCTCAATGTATTTGGAGGGAGTGATACCAATGTTACCTATCCCGATGATCTTTCCTTTGCCATTATCTCCAAAGGTGACCATCCCTCCATCCTTAGCATCAAGCATGATGAATTGTGATTCATCACCAGTCATGTGTCTCGAGTATCCGCTGTCAAGATACCATTTCCTGTTTCCTTCTTGGGATGCTAGACACACCTGCAAGCAAAGGTCACGTTTCTGTCTTAGGTACCCAAGCTTTCTTGGGTCCTTTCAGGTTAGTCAGAATGGTTCCTTTTGGAACCCATATTTTCTTTGTGTTTGTATGTTTGTTAATAAGACATGTGTATGATTTATGTCCTATTCTTCCACATTTAAAACAAGTAATATTTGTAGACTTGTTACTTGAATAAATATCCTTCAGAAATTTTTGTTTCTTCAGGGGTTTATAACCAAGTCCAGCCTTATCATATATAGCTTTCTGATTTTCAAGGATCATATTTAGTTTGTTTGAACTTAAGGTGAACTTATCTACTATAGATTTCAGTTTGTTCATTTCATCCTTTAAGTTTTGATTTTCTTGAATCAAGGTGAATTTTTCAATTGAAAGATTTTCAGCTTGTTTCACTAAGGACTGATTTTTCAATTTCAGCTCTTTGTTTTTCTTCCCTAGTTTCTTTAATTCATCAATTGAATCATAGAATGCTTCATGCAATTCTTCAAAAGTAAATTCACTAGTGGATTCAGAAGTTACCTCATTTTCATGTGCCATCAGGCACAGATTGGCTTGTTCTGTTGAGATTTTCTCGTCGGAGCTTGAGTCATCACTCGCACTCCAGGTCGCCATCATTGCCTTCTTTTTGAACTTCTTGGGACCTTTCTTTAGTTGTGGACATTCGGATCTGAAATGTCCCGGCTTCTTGCACTCGTAGCATGTAAGGAGTTGATCTTTCTCCTTTTCTTTGCTTTGATCCCCTTTTGTGAATTTCTTTCTCATCCCCTGTTTCCTTTTTCTTAGAAACTTCTTAAATTTTCGGGTGATGAGAGCCATCTCTTCATCCTGATCTTCATCTTCAGAGTCATCCGTTTAATAATCAGGCGAAGTTGTGAATTTGAGGGCAATGGTTCTTTTCTTTTTGACTTCATCCTCTTGATGTTGCTTCATGCTAAGTTCATGAGTCATCAAGGATCCAAGAAGCTCTTCTAGAGGTAGAGTGTTCAAGTCCTTTGCTTCTTGGATGGCAGTCACCTTGGCTTCCCAAGTTCTTGACAGTGACCTGAGAATCTTCCTTACAAGTTCACTATTAGTATAAGATTTGCCAAGACTCTTTAAACCATTGATTATATCAGTAAAACGAGTAAACATAGCAGTTATGGACTCATCATGCTCTATTTTGAATAATTCATATTTATGTACAAGCATGTTTATTTTAGACTCTTTTACTTGATTTGTTCCCTCATGGGTTACTTCTAACCTATTCCATATTTCTTTAGCAGATGCATAAGTAGAAATGCGATTAAATTCACTTGCATCTAGTGCACAATAAAGAACATTCATGGCTTTGGCATTTAATTGTGCCAATTTCTTGTCAACCTCATCCCATTCTTTCTCGGGTTTGGTTGATTCCTCACCATCTATAATCTTGATGGGTGTGTGAGGACCATTCACTATGATACTCCACATATCATAGTCGAGTGCTTGTATGAAAATCTTCATCCGAGCTTTCCAATAGGTGTAATTAGACCCATTGAAAAGTGGAGGTCGGTTTGTTGATTGCCCCTCGACTAGAGAAGTACCAACATGGGTTGCCATAGATCTTTGGCTCTTTGATTATTAGATCAAAGAAGGGCTAGAGCACCGGCTCTGATACCACTTGTTGCCCAGCTATGCAACCCAAGAGGGGGGGGTGAATTGGGTTTCTAAAAATTTTAAGCCCAACTGATTACTTATGAAGAACAAAATAAAGACTTTAAATCAATATTAATTACCTAAAGCAGTATTGCAAGGATATAATAAAGAAATAAGATAAAGCGATAAAGCACACCACAAACACAAGGATTTATAGTGGTTCAGTGCTAACCTTGCACCTACATCCACTCCCCAAGATCCTACTTGGGAATTTCAATCCACTATCCTTTGTATTCAACCCGAATACAAAACGTCGAAAACTCCGACACTAGCTATCCCAAGCTAGATCACTTGTTTCCCGGGTACAAGTAAACCCAAAACACTTCGATTTCAGGTTCGGATCAACCTTTCCTTGTTTTGGAAATCCTCCAAAAATAAGAACAAAAACTCACGAAGAGTTAGAAAATTCTGAGCACAGATTAATACAATAACAGCTCCTTTAAATGAGTGAATATAACAATAAAAGCTTTACTCAAATGAAGAACCCCTTTTTGGATTTTCTCAAAGTGGATGAACGCTTGAATGCTTGAGAAGAGGTTGATTGTTGATTGAAGATCTCTTGAAAGCTTTGAAAGATCTCTAGATCAAGGTTGAACAATAGGCTTGAAAGATCCTCTCTTAGAAAGCTCTTGAATCTCTTTCACAATCTCTCGTGTGGATTTTGGATCCTCTTTTCTTTTTCTCTCAAATTATCTCGTGGATCCTCTCAATGAATTTTATCTCTCTTTTGATCTGCCGATTGATCTTCTTCTTCACCCACGATGTTTCTCTCCAATTTGATCTGCTATTTAAACTGCAATTTCTTTCACTATTTCAAGCATTTTGTAGCATTAGAAGCAAGAAAAAATAATTTAGGTAGATAAAGAGCCGTTAGAGCAATTTTAGAAAGCATAAATGGCAATTAAAATGGGCAAAAAAATAGCCGTTGCTGATATTTCCCGTCGCAGGGGTCGACTCATGAGTCGACTCATGCATCAGGAGTCGACTCATGAGTCGACTTCTGTTGCACAGACCAGAAGGTCTGATTTCTGGATTTTTCGGCTCAAATCAGCAGAGGTCGACTCATGAGTCGACTCATGCCTTGTGGGTTGACTCATGAGTCGACTCACAGGTCGTGCCAAGTCAAAAATCCAGCGTGCCATGAAAATTTTTTGCGTGCCAATCAGCTCACAGTGCCATGAGTTGACTCATGAGTCGACTCATGCACTTCAAACCTTCATAACTTCAAAAATATAAGTCCAAATACAATGAAATTTTCACCAATAGTTTACAAATCATTTGTTCTATCAAATGATACTATCAAATCAGGATTTTAGTGAAATTACGATTTTACCCTTGAAGAGCATAAGGACTTTTTCATTTAAAATTATTTGTATCCCTTCAATCTGCTTTGTAATCATCAAAATCAATCTAGGAGCAATAATAATTTAATCCCATGAAAAAATAATTTTTTTCTTCTATCCATGCCAACACTTGTAGGCATAACCTGTTTTACACCAAGAGTCCACCACAACTTGGACTCTTCATATTTGGCGTTAACATGGGATGTGGTGCCCCAATTTAAGCTGCTTCTAGGTATCACAACCTGACCCAAATATCTATCAAATTGGACTAGCTAATTAGCAAGAGATGGGACCAAATTGGTCTCCAAAAAAGCAAGGGTTTCCACACGTGCTAGCATGCTTACCGAAACCATGATTGAATCCAAAATTTCAATCAACCTTTTTCAAAAGAGTCCTTGGCCAATTTTTATATGTATGTGATTCATTGGATTTCATATCTAGCTAGTAGTAGGTCTGGATATAAGTTGATTAAATTTGATTAGATTTCAATCTAATTGATTTAGGTCCAATCGGGCTAATCCGAGCTCAACAATTAGGATCCTTTCTAATTGACAATCAAATTAAACTCTTTAATTCAATCAAAAATCTACAAGTCAAGATTGACATATAGCAATGTATCATAACTATCAGAAGATGTAGAATTTGATAAAAATATCAAATATACTCTTCAGTGGTAAATTACTATGCAATTGAATCCTTCGATTATCCTTGCACCCTGAATATATTCATGAGTATAGAATTATGTCAAACTCAAACACATATTCATATCGATTCTCAATTAATCAATGATGACTCCAATGAAGAAGTATTAGAAACTCTTTCTAATCTCTTTCCTACTTTTGGCCAAAAAATTTTTCTGAATCATTTAGGATTGAGAATACACAGGATGCGATCTCCTCTTACTAGGAGTGATCGATTCCATATTGACCTACTCACAACCTTCATACATACTTCACCATATCCAAAACATCCCATACATGTCTTAATGCCATGCCTGGGTATGAACCAAAATATGGGTTCATGTGCACAAGATTTCATGATGGTCTCAGATCTAAGGATCACTTGCACAACTTTCACTTAGAGAACCATCTTTGATATACAAATAAGGCTTCCATAAGATGTTCTCTTTCATCGAGTCAATTCAGTGGACTCATTTCTCAAATGAGCACCCACATCCTTATATTAGTGTCTCGCACAAGTGGCTAGTGAGATCTGCCACCCTCTCCATTGAGCATACATAAAATGTATTAGTCTATCCAGAATATTGATCTCCGACTCAATGCTCCTACGATCAGAAATATTTAATATTAGGATTTTAGGATTTTAGGTCTCACTAGCATGATCAATTTATATCTCCTAAAATTATTATCCTAATCTTTAGGATTCATCATAATCTTAGACGTAATAAGATGCAGCTAATATGATGAATCAATACCTCAAATAATAATAAATATCATTTCATGAGTTGAAAAATTGTAAAGAAAGTCCCATCGCAACATACTTGCGATTGGCTTATAGGGCACTTTTCTTTCAATCTTTCACTTGCACTAAAGTCAATCATCTTTGTATCTCATACAATCATGATAATAATCATATAGCTGCTGTGGTATGGCCTTAATGAATGGGTCTGCTATATTGTTCTTTCTATCTACTCGTTTAAGGATAATATCTTGTCTCTAACGAGATGGAAACGTCTAAGGATGTGCTTGGATCTATAATGAGACCTAGGTTCCTTATCTTGAATAACAGCCCCAGTGTTATTACTCTAGAGTGACACCAATCCTTCAATCTTAGAAACGACTCTTAAATCCATGATGAGTTTCTTCATCCAGACAGCTTCCTTAATAGTTTCACTAGCAGCAATATACTCTAACTCATTAGTTGAGTCAGCTACTATCTACTACTTGAAACTCTTCCAACTCACTACCCCATCATTTAGGATAAATACATACCCTGATATTAACTTGCTATTATCTGCTTTTCAATGATCCTTCCTTGGATCAGCCTGAAATCTACTAGCTATGCTCAAAGCATAAGCTACATAAGCTTGGTACATAGCATGGCATACATAATTGATCCCACAGCTGAAGCATAAGAAATTTTATTCATCCTTTTTCTCTCTTCTGGTGTCTTAGGACACATTCTCTTAGAGAGACGTATACCATGACTTACAGGCAGGTAACCTCTTACTTGCCTCCATATTAAATCTCTTTAATATGAGATCTATGTACCGTGATTGGGATAAGCTTAACATCCTTTTAGATTTATCTCTATAGATCTTTATATCCAGTATATAGAATGCTTCACCCAAGTCTTTCATGAAAAACTTATTCGATAGCTAAGTCTTGATCGATTGCATCATTGGGATATCATTCCCAATGAGCAGTATATCACCAACATACAAAATCAAGAAGATAATAATACTCCCACTTGTCTTCTTGTATACACATGGTTCATCCATATTTTTGATAAAGCTAAACTCTTTGACTGTCATATCAAATCGGATGTTCCAGCTCCTCGAAACCTACTTCGATCCATAGATGGATCTCATTAGCTTGCATACTTGATTTGCTCTCTCACTTGAGACAAATCCCTCTGGCTAAGTCATATAGACCTCTTCCTCTAGATTACCATTAAGAAAAATAGTCTTGACATCCATCTGCCAGATTTCATAATCGTAGTATGTCGCTATTACAAACAAAATTCGGACGGACTTAAGCATAGCCACTGATGAGAAGGTTTCATCATAGTCAATTCCTTACCTTTGACTGAAATCCTTTACCACTAACCTAGCTTTGTAGGTTTCTACTTAGCCATCTACTCTGATCTTCCTTTTGAAGACCCACTTGCACCTTATATTGGGCTCACATCCTCAGGTGCATCAACCAAGGTCTATACTTGGTTGGTATTCATCAAGTCCATCTCAGATTTCATAGCTTCCAACTATCTGTCTGAGTCCCTACTCATGACAGCTTCTGAATAAGTTAGTGGATCAACATCCTGAATGATGTTGATAGAATTATTATTCTCAATGACAAAATTATATTTCAAAGATGCTTGACGCACTCTATCTGACCTTCGAAGAGGAGATGTGTATAGTGAATGTACCTCATCCTTGGATACTTTTGATTGAGGATCTTCTTGTGGTCCAACCACTGATATTTCTGGATCGATTTGTAGATCATGAACTTTTATAAATTCTATATTCCTCCCACTGCCTCCTTCTTAAATAAATTCATGTTTCAAGAAAGTGACGTGCCTACTAACAAACACGTTTTGTTCAGTAGGATGGTTGAAATAATATCCATTAATTTCATTAAGATACTCTACAAACCTACACTTGTCTGATCTAGCATTAAGGTTATGTTTAAAAATATTTTTGACATAAGTAGGACAACCCAAAATTTTAAGATGTTTAAGATTAGGGTTCCTTCCATTCCATATCTCATATGGAGTGCTTGCAACAGACTTCGAAGGTATTCTTTTTAATATATATGTGGCAGTCTCTAAGGCATTATCCTTAGAAAGATATTGAGAGATCGATGAAGCATATCATAGACCGCACCATATCCATTAAAGTGTGATTCCTCTTTTCTGCTACACCATTTAACTGAGGTGTATAAGGAGGGGTTCATTCAGAGTGAATATCTTTACTTTTAAGATGATCAAAAAATTCACTGGATAAGTACTCTCTTCTTTGATCAGATTGAAGAACTTTGATACTTTTTTCAGTTTATTTCTCGACCATACCTTGATACTCTTTGAACTTATCAAAAGCTTCGAATTTATGTTTCATAAGATACACATATCTGAACCTTAATAAATCATCTATAAAGGTAATAAAATAGGAGTATCTTCTTCTGGCCTGAGTTGTTATCAGTTCATATACATCTATATGTACTAGAGCTAATAACTCACTTGTCCTCTCTCCATATTAAGAAAATGGAGTCTTGGTCATCTTACCCATAAAACAAGATTTATAAGTCCCTAATAATTCATAATCATTTGGATCAAAAAATTCTTCTTTGTATAACTTATTTATCCTTGACTCACTAATATGACCAAGGCGACAATACCAGAGATATGTGACATTCACATTTTCTCTCTTTCTTTTTATATTTCTTTTAATATAAAAAATATTTTCATTGAATGTAAGAATTAAAAGATTGTTATCAATATAACCACTACCATAAAATTTATTAAAAAAAATGGAGCATCCATTTTTCATTAGCCTTATTTCATAATCTTGTTTTAACAACAAAGGTATAAAAATAATATTTCTAATGACCTTTGGCATGTAATAACAGTCTTTTAATTCTAAAATTTTGTCCGAAGGCAAATCAAGCATATAGGTTTCCACAGTCTTTGCGCTAATAGACTCTCCACTTGTGCTATAAAGCTCGAGGTCACCTCTTTTCAGACCTTTGATATTCTATAGTCATTGTAATGAATTACAAATGTGTGATCCACAGATGGTATCCAATACCCAAATATCAGAGTCTGAATCACTCAATGAAAAATAGATCTGTATCATATACATATCTTTTGGTGTTACACTTGCACCTTGCTTCAATCTTGCAAGATAATTCTTGCAATTATACTCTCAATGTCTAAATTTTTCATAAATAATATCCATACGGACATCATTACCTTCTCATTATTACTGACCAATCTAGGGTCTGAAATATCTAGAACATCGAAGTTCTTTTTCGATATAAATCTAATTTATAAGTTCCTCAACCAATCCATATAGTTGTATCGGTCAACACAGTTTTATTTATGGTATCATGGGGTAGAAATAAATAAGCCATAATGTAGACTTAAATCTACATAAAATAATAGTATAAGTAGACCACTCATGTTTGACATGCATAACTAGATGAGAACTTTTAAAACTAGTTATGTCTCCCACTATTTTATCAGATATCATAGCCCTCTCCTATGGTAAACAAGATATATTTTATATTTATCTTAGTGAGATTGAGACCCTAATTCCTCATAACGATCTTGTGTTAATACAACAAACCCTTATGAGTTCATAGGTAGGAAACTCTTTCCAATTACATCTCATGCAATTCTTAATATTTTATCTTAGCCTCTAAAATATTATTAGCTTTGTGTTAATACAACAAGCTATAATATTTTAGTTAAGTCAGATCCTTCATTTTAATACAGTCAAAATTGAATATAATTATCCTTGTGTTAGCACAACAAAGCAGTATATCTAAAATTATCGTAAGTATCTTTTATGCATCAGAATTATGTTATATCAATCCTTATGACAAGCCTTATGGTAACACAATAAACTAGTCATAGTTCATGATGTAACATTAACCTAGCATGAAGGAAGGCCCTTAGTAGTGTTTAAAATACTAAGCTACCTTCATTCAAGATTTAAACTAATCTAATTGGCCAGAAAAATGTTAAGATTGGTGGCAGTCCCCCCATTACTTTTCTTAGACACCAATAAAATTGACCAGACCAGTAATAGAACCAATTAAATAACCACCACACTTGAAACACTCCTTAGACACCAATTAATTAATCGATTCAAAAAAATAGGTCAGCTTCTAGTTCACAATACTATAACTTAATATGATTTTTATGAGCACTTTAATGGTCTCAAATACATCCTAATTCAATCTATCACAAGAATGCACTATAATAGTTGTATCTTAATAATTATAACAACTAATTATGGCATCTTATCATATCTCTAAGATATGGAAGCAGAATCATATAATATGATTATAACTAAACATCTCAAGCATATCATATATGCATGAAGTTCTAATAACATGCATGAATATAAAATACTTTTTTCATGGTTCTTCTTCTTGGAACATCACAGTGGCACCCCTACATGCCATAAGATTGCCCTATTGAATAGGAAAAGAGGGTCTCTGAATCCTAGTTGCTCTTATGACCGGACGACCTAGTGATGAACTCCAATTAGAGTACTAAGCTACTAAAAATATTTTACACATACATCATGCATTTTATATTTAAAATATATATCTAAGACATGATAGAGTTTAGATGTTCAATTGGATTCAACCCTTGACCTGACTTGAACCAAACCAAAAACTCATGCTTGATCACAATCAAGATAATAATTTAATTTTTGATTATATAAATCAAGATAGGATCTGATACCACTGTTGGGTTTCGATGATACAGCGGAAGGGTTAGGTGTTTAAAATTTTCATTCAAAACACCCAATGCACCGGAAGCCCTAATACTCAGAAACTCTTGACTATAATAATCAAAGCATAATAAATATAAATTAGGATAAGAAGAATATCTGTAGTGCTAATCTTAATTTTTATAAGATGTCCAAGTGTCCGCCCTCCAATGATCCACACAGAAATTGAACCAAAGACAGCGCTCCTTCTTCACCTTGCTTCAAGAGTTCTAGCCCCTAGAACTCGACTAGCCTAGTACTGATCAAGTTTCTTCAAGAACCTGACCTCACCCTCTTAGAACCTCCTCTAAACTTTTGATTCTCCTTCTTTAGGACCCTTACAACCCTTGTTAGGATCAGATAAGGCTTTGTCTTAAATCCCAAAGTCGTGTCCTAAAACTAAGATAGGTTGCAAGAAAGAAAGGAGAGCAACAGGAGAGAAATTGGAAACCCCTCTTAGATTCCTCGGATACCCAGCACCCCGACCTATTTATAGCCACCAGAGGGATGCCAAAAGAGAGAGACATACCTTATCCAAAAGGCATATCTGATCTGATTATCAGAGATAAGAGTTCCTTCAAGCAGAAGGACTCTTATCCATGATATGTCGTTCAGCACCCTGGTCTGCGCGCATGCAACCAAAGAAGGGATATTTTCACATCCCTTCTCAAATCAAAAAAATCATCAAAAATCTATGTGGATTGGGGATTCAATCTAAATTTTGAAAAATTAAAAATAGTAATAAAATTATCATAGAAGGATACTATTCTCACACCTCTTCATGCGAGTACTGATCACCGTGCATGCAGGCATCAGGACCGACTTATGGCATCCGTTTGGAATCCAGATAAATCTGAAAAAATTTTAGAAAAATTATCAAAAATATAATATTAAGTAAAAAATGTCATCACCAAAAATCATTCATATCTAAAAACATTTGATTAGGATAAGGACTCTCCAAATCATGGAGAGATGCGATGCTTCTGCCCGTGCGCATGAGACATCCTTCTTTTTCCAATTTCTTCTCTATCCCATAAATTTTAGAACAAAATATATATCATACTTTGAGATGTGCATCAGAGGATGGAGGGTGATGTGAGCTACTACACATAATTTAATCCCATGAAAAATAAAATTTTTCTTCTGCCCATGCCAATACTTGTAGGCAGAACCTGTTTTACACCAAGAGTCCACCACAACTTGGACTCTTCATATTTGGCGTTAACATGGGATGTGGTGTCTCAATTTGGACTGCTTTCAGGTATCACGATCTAACCCAAATGTCTACCAAATTGGGCTAGCTAATTAGCAAGAGATGGGATCAAATTGGTCTCCAAAAGAGCAAGGGTTTCCTCACGTGCTAGCATGCTTACCAAAATCCTGATTGAATCCAAAATTCCAATCAATCTTTTTCAAAAGGGTCCTTGGCCAATTTCTATATGTGTGTGACCCATTGGGTTCCACATCTAGCTGGCAGTAGGTTTGGATATAAGTTGACCAAATTTGATTAGATTTCTATCTAATCGATTTAGGTCCAATCGAGCTAACCCGAGCTCAATAATTAGAATCCTTTCTAATTGGCAATCGAATTAAACTCTTTAATTCAATCAAAAATCTATAAGTCAAGATTGATATCTAGCAATATATCATAACTTTTCAAAAGATATAAAATTTGATAAAAATATCAAATATACCTTTCAGTGGTAAATTACCGTGCAATTGAATCCTTCGATCATCCTTACATCCTAAATATGTTCATGAGTATAGAATTATGTCAAACTCAAATATATATTCATATCAATTCTCAATTAACTAATGATGACTCTAATGAAGAAGCATTAGAAACTCTTCTAATCTCCTTCTTATTTTTGGCCAAAAGACTTTTCTGAGTCATCTAGGATTGACAATACACAGGATGCGATCTCCTCTTACTAGGAGTGATCGATTCCATATTGACCTACTCACAACCTTCATACACACTCTACCATATCCAGAACATCCCGTACATGTCTTAATGCTATGCCTGGATATGAACTAAAATATGGGTTCATGTGCACAAGATTTCATAGTGGTCTCAGGTCTAAGGATCACTTGCACAACTTTCACTTAGAGAATCATCTTTGACATGTAAATAAGGCTTCCATAAGATGTTCTCTTTCATCAAGTCAATTTAGTAGACTCATTTCTTAGATGAGCACCCACATCCTTATATTAGTGTCTCACACAAGTGGCTAATGAGATCTGCCACCCTCTCCATTGAGCATACATAGGATGTATTAGTCCATCCGGAGCATTGATCCCCGACTCAATGCTCCTACGATCAAAAATATTTAATATTAGAATTTTAAAATTTTAGATCTCACTAGCATGACCAATTCATGTCTCCTAAAATCATTATTCTAATCTTTAGGATTCATCATAATCTTAGACATAATAAGATGCAGCTAATATGATGAATCAATACCTCAAATAATAATAAATATCATTTTATGAGTTAAAAAATTATAAAGAAAGTCTCATTGCAACACACTTGCGATTGGCTTATAGGGCACTTTTCTTTCACTAATTGAATTGGATTCAATTAGATTGGCTTTGCATTGATTGGATGCAGCCCTATTGAATGACAGAGCTTGTTCCAATTGACCTCAGGGATACAAAATCAAATTAATGAGATTAGTTTGATATAGACTTTGATTGAATCAAATCCTATTGAATAATAGGCTTGATTGGATCAAGTCCTATTATCAAATAGCTTCCCTGAATCCATCAAGAATCAATTACTGGATCAATGGGGTTTTAATATAACTAATTTTAAAATTGATTGAGGCCTAATATGTTTCATAATTGGGCTAGGACCTAATTAGTTAGTTTGTTATAACTAATTCCTAAGTTAATTATGATTGGATCTAAGAATTAGTTAGAATTTGACCAAGATCTTGAATCCTATTTGGAAAAGGACTAAACCCAAGACACCCCAT
The DNA here is from genome assembly GCF_000442705.2 of Elaeis guineensis. Taxonomy (NCBI): domain Eukaryota; kingdom Viridiplantae; phylum Streptophyta; class Magnoliopsida; order Arecales; family Arecaceae; genus Elaeis; species Elaeis guineensis. The sequence goes on from NC_025998.2 coordinate 42,974,940, forward strand.
GTGATTTATTCCCCACACCATATCTATTCACCATAAGAAAAAGAGATCCCATGCACCAACTTTCTTGTGTGCCATCTCCTCTTTTCATGAAGAAAATGAGACATCTCTCCTCTCTTTCTTGTCGCCCCAAAGAAAAAAAATAGGAGGAAGGGGGCGTCCAAGAGTTGGATGCCCCAACATCCCACACACCAACATCCCGTCTCTCCTCCTCTTCTTAGAGTGTTTTATGAGCTTTTTCTTGCTGATTTTTGGGCATCAAAGAGAGCTTCTTCTGTTGGTTTTACAGCAAAAAATTAGAGAAGAAAAGTTCTTCCTAAAGAGAGAAAGATCAAGGAAGAAGATGGGTCTTCTTTCTTGTGCGCAGCCTTGAAAAAGAAGTTCTTCTTCTAATTTTTTTTTCTTTATTTTTTTAAGATAAAAATTAGATTAGATCTAATTTTTAATATAAAAATTTAAAAAAAAATATTAAAAAAATCTGATTGGGCATTTGGGGCTCCCTAGAGTTCTAGATCAAGGAAGAAGATGGGTCTTCTTTCTTGTGTGCAGCCTTGAAGAAGGAGTTCTTCTTTCAATTTTTTTTTATTTAAGATAAAAATTAAATTAAATCTAATTTTTAACATAAAAATTTAAAAAAAAATATTAAAAAAATCTGGTTGGATGTTCGGGGTTTCTTGGAGTTCTAGATCAAGGAGAAAAAAGGAAAAGAAGAAAGAAAAATGGTTCTTCCCTTGGGTCTCTCTTTTGGATTCTTTTAGGACTCAAGATCTTCTATAATTTTTAGCATAAAAAATAAGATTAGATCTGATTTTTATCATGAAAAATTAGAGAAGAAAAGTTTTTCTTAAGGGTGTGAAAGGAAGAGAGAAAGGTTCTCTCTTATGCATGAAAAATTGAGAAGAAAGGGTTCTTCTCTTGATCTCTATTGTAGAGATCAGATGTATGGATTCAGGAAGCAAAAGAGAGGATCTCTTGATTCTTTATCTTCATCATGTTTCTCTTAGATCATCCAAAAGATGGTGTCTTCGAGAGCTCGCACTCTCGAGGTGATCGATCAGCACAAGGGCTTCGTGTGAATACCCGTAGAGGCCGGACGCGTGTGTGCCTGCCAAGCATCATGAAGAATCATCTACCATAGATTTTAGATGCGATGATCTTCTACCCATGCTCAGGTATGAAGTTATGAATTTAATTAATACTTAGATATGATCTAAATATAAATTAGATATGTTCTATACTTGCTGAATTTTAGATTTCAGATGTGCATACATGCATATTAGTTTATATCATAAATCCTGTATGGTGATTTAGATTTGATCTATATATGTATTGTAGATTAAATTATTTAATCTATATATGTTTCATTATAAAATTTTTAAAAATATATGCACAATCACCCACCACGCTTTCCTTCAAATAGTATCAGAGCCATGTTCATTATGACATGAATATATATGCATGTAGAGTTGAAATCTAGATTTAGCAATACATGAGATGCGTTATGATCTATGTTTAGATATGATCTAATATAAAATTAGATCTAATATAATTTAGATTAGATCTAAATTTTTACATATATAATATGTAAATTAGATTAGATGTTCTGAGTAGCAAAGTACTCAGATTGGGTAATCACCAGACCGTCCAGTCATAGGAGTAAGTAGGGTTATATGATCCTCTCTTTCCATTCAATGGGGTGCTCTTCATGACGTGTAGGGGTGCCGCTGTGAGGTCCTATGAAGAAGAAAGTGAAAGAAAAAAATTTACTTTTCTACAAAACCCTAAATATTGAAACTCTAGGATTTGTTGTATATGATACAAAGCATGAATTGTATGAAAAGTAAAATATCTAATCTATATGATTAAAATTATTTTAATTATGAGAATAAAATTTGAAACTATAAAATATTTAGATATGATCTAAAGTTTGTTATGATAGATTTTATTTCAGTTTATGTGAGAATTTTTAGATCTGAAACTATGTGATATCTATTGGCATACTAACTGAGCTGACTAATTTTGAACTGAGTCGATCCAGTCCCCTGCTTTAATCGGTTCAATATTGACTGACTTGATCTAGTTATCTCAAGTCAAATAGTAATAGTTACTGTTCATGATCAGTTAGTCGATCAAGTATCAAACTTAGTCGACTTACTGAAGTGAGCCAACTCAATTCAGGGGTGAGCTGATCTAGTTTTCAGACCAAAAAAATTTTGCATAAAATTGATGTAAAATTATTTTATAAAATTGAAATTATTTTAATTAATAATCTTAACCCATGTTAATGCTATACTTAATTAAAAATTAAAAAATATATTTTAGATCTAGAATTATGATTAAAGATCTAACGATATTGCATAAAACATAGGACATGGGTTAGCTCAAATCAGGTCCATTCAATTGGGTTAGACAGAAGATTAGAATCAAAAGCTTAATGGATTAAAAAGAGTTGTTGATCCAATCTAACCAATAGTTGATTTAGATTAGATCAAGAGTACTCCAAAAAAATAAAAATAATAATAGTTGTAATTGATCGAGTCCATATCTTTGATCAAACCAAATGGATCTTGATTGAGGCTCAAAGGTTGAGTCCGAGTCACTAGGCTGATTAGATCATTAGGTGACTCGAGTTGACTCATATTGTTAAGGTTAATCAGTATGACAGATTTAGGTGCCCTGGACCAACTTGTCTCTAGTCCTTTTCATGACTTGGTGAAGTTAGAGGGAGGATCTATGATGTATTGATTGTACCCGCAAGTCACTAATTTTTTTTTTTATAACTTGATGAAGTCAGTGAGATAATTTATGACTTGCAGGTTAGCTGATATTTTATAAAATAAATTAACTAAATCTTCTAAATTATTAGATCTATAAAATGAGCTATTTATGGGGATAACTAGATCATTGCCTCTTATTAAGGTACATGATAATGAGTCCAATATTCCAAATAGGTATTGGAGGTACCACACACCTAGTATCTATTATGTATTGAAATTATCATCCATTATATGACCATCTTATTGTACCTTCAAATCAATGCTCAGATTGAACGAGCCACACTTGAGCCTGGACATCTATTTTGTTGGATGCACTTGATGTTGTCATGTTAATGGTTAGACCTAATCAAGATTTTCAGTGGAGGCGCCACATGCCTCTGAAGGGATGCATGGGACAAAATATGATTGCTAGAAATTATTTGGATAAATAATTGGTTATGAACCTACCCATGGATGCACTAGGATTGGTCAAGCGACACTCGAGCCTGAATACAGTCTGTGTGGATTTTAGTACCTACTAAAGAATTAAAGTAATTCCTTGGATTGGAGGTAGAGGCTGCCAATTTGTATAAAATAGTGAGAGAACCTTTAGACTAAAGTTCAAATCTTTATGCTTAAGATAGTTCATATACTAATAGATCAATTGTTCTTTTTTTAAAAATAGCTAAAAAATTATCACTCCCTTCACTGTTAGATAGTGAAAATGTTATTAGACCTAATTTTGATAGTCAGTATCAGAAATTAAGTATCATTTTTGAGCAAATTGATCAAGAAGTCTCAGGCTAACCCAAACAGGCTTAAAAGAGAAATCAGCAAATAGTTACTGATCAAGATAATTATATGATAACTCCTTGAATTTTCTCTATTAGTAATCCTACTATCAGGGTATAGGATACTGATAGTATAAGTCTTATTTGCAAATAGTTGTAAAAGACTTTAGGATAGTAGAAGATTTGAAAATGACAAGAGAGTTCTAAATGTAAGACATGAAAGTCTGTTCTAGTCTTAACATTAGAAATCGTTGAACTTATTTTCAACCCTGACGATGTTGTTTAAGTGATTATCACTATTGTCCAATCTTATTGATCATGTCAATAGGAATGATTGTTATAATATCATTGTAAATGATACTACAATAATGAGTGGATAATTAAAAACAAACATAAACTCAATAGCCAATACCATAGCTTATTAGTGTAAAGTACATGTCTAACTAGCATCTTAGATTAGATAATGTAATTGAAACCTGCCTTTGGCATAATTGACTTAGTCACCTTTTGTTGGAAAGGATGAATGAGCTAGCAATGTTTTGAGTTTGGTATATATTAATGTATTTATACTCATAAACATGAGTGCCAGAAGAGAGCTTACTACTTCATTAAAATCTCTGATGACCTATCTTGGCATGGATGCATCTTGCTTATGAAACACAAATTTGAATCGATTGAAATGTTCAAACGATTCCATAATGAGGTAGAAAATAAACTGCTAAGAGTATTATAACTCATCAGTTAGACTGATGAAGTGAATATCTTTATAGTAAATTTTGATATATCTTGAAGAGAATTAGATTCTCTCTCAATGGACCTCTCCTGGGACACCACTATTTGAAAGGAGGAATTGAACTTTATTAGACATAGTTCGGTCCACTATGGATTTGCTAATCAGTCGAAGGATATGCTTTAGAGACTACTTGATATGTGCTCAAGAACGTTTCGAGCAAATCGATTAGCTTAGATTTTGATCTGATAAATATTATATTAAGGATATTTCTTTTACCTTTTTGATGGACATGAAATGTTCATGAATCTTAAGGCACTCTTTTTAAAAAAAAAGTTTTTTGGTGAAGAAACTGATGTCATTAAGAGCAAGCTTGGTGAAGCTTGATAGGTAGAAGAACTGACTCTGACACAAACCAACAGAACTAGAGTTGATTAGATCAATTTCAAAGTCTGATGTAAAGACATCCTTGAGTAGATATGGTAGAGTACCGTATTAGCCGAACAGATACTTCGATTTCTAGGTTCAGGATGAAGATTTGATCTTCCATACGGATGCAATACAGGAATCTAACTTTGAGAAATGGTTTGGAGCTATTAAATTTGAAATGAGGTCCATCAAGATCAATGATGTATGGACATTCGTTGATTCACCTAAAGGGGTAAGACCCATAGGGTGCAAGTAGATTCTAGATGGATAAGAGGCACAGGAAGAAAGGTGAAGACCTATTAATTCTGTCCAGTTACCAAAGGATTTCATCAAAGTTATAGTGTTGACTATAACGAGATGGTTTCCTTACGGCAATCTTCAAGTCCATTCAGATTGAATCAAGCTTCTCAGAGTTGGAATATATGTTTTGAACATATGGCTTCATTGAGAATGAAGCAAAATCCTGTATGTACAAATGGGCTATTAATTCTGTAAAAGTATTTTTTGTGTTGTTTGGATGAAATTTTCTTAATCAGGAATAATGTCACTACATTACAGAGTAAAAGCTTGATTGTCATCTCTGTTCTCCATAAAAGTTTGGAAGGTTCTGAAATACTAAGGACCATTGGCTCGTTTATGGAGAGTCTTGAAGGAAAAACCATCTTTTTTCTTTGTAGGATCTTCTAGATTTTATCAAATCTAGGATGAAATAATTTAAAAATTTTATCCTACGCTATTTCAAATCTAATATCTATTAGATCTAATATTATTATTTGATATTTAAAATCTAAAATTAAATCTAAAAGTATGAGAAGTATAGACATACCTCAAAGGTAATCTGATTACCCTGTAGATGATCTCAGTACAGCCCGAGGTTCTGATGTAGCCATGCAAGCACCTGACTTCTATCGGTATCCACTCGGGTAGGACCTAGAACATCTTTTCCTCATAAATCTATGCTCCAAAAATCAGATCTCTATCTGATTTGGAAGTGCTTCAGAACTCCTTCTGAAGTTGGAGCAGCAGCCTGTTGAAGATGTCCTGCAGCCTTCCTGTTCCAGGCGTCACCATGCCTTTTCCTTGCACCAGATGAACGTCCAACTCCTTGGATGTGAAGAGGGGAGATAGGAGAGTAGGGAAGATGTGGAGAAGAAAGGAGGGGATGGCAGCTATTGGGTTTGGTGCATAAAACAACTTCTACCTAAAACCCTAGGCGCAGAAGGGTTTATATAGACCCTGTATGCTGCGCAGTGCCACATCATTCAACCAATCAAAAAATTCCAATAAATTTTGAAAAAATTTTGATTGGTTGCTTGATGTCATTTGATCACATCAGATAAGAACCCAAGCCTCTATCTCAAAGTTGGCACCAACACTGGATAAGGACAAAGAGAGGTTGGCGCCAAAGAGTCCAATCTTATCAAGACTCTCCAACCTTATCCACTTGGGGAGCCCACTTAATCCAATTGGGCTCGCCCCATAATTTGATTATGGTGCCCAATTTGATGTAGTTTAGCTCCACAAAAATCTTCCAATAAGCTCTTGCCAAGTGGCCTTCAATTTAAGACCCATATGTCAACTTTTGACAAATGTCCTAAAATGAAATTGGCAGGTGACAGGAATTAGCAGGTGCTTGTCTTAAATTCATCTCATGAATTAAGATAAGCTTTTTCTGAGCTGGACAAGCTTTATTTAAACTAAGAGAAACCTTTCTAAGATTCTCTGGATGAGTCAAATCATATTTGGCTCAATAGAGACAGAAAAGATTACACGAGGAGAAAGTTAGGCTCAATCGTGTGCTAGCACGATTTTCTTGAAGCTAATTGGATCTTATCCAAATCAATTGGGTTAGCCCAATTGATGACATCCAGACCCTAACCCTTGTTTGTGTGACCCAGTTAGATTTAATTCCATATGGTAATGAGACATGTCGTGATCTCATCATCGACATCATCGAAACTCCTTTCGATGGACCAGAACTCTTCTAATTCAGACAATTAGAATGTCGATCATCAATATCATTCTAATTGCATCCAAAATCTATCAGTGATATCTAGTAGTATATGGTGGCAACCCATCAGAACTGAAGACTAACCTCTTGGTGCAGCTACCTATGTGATTGAGTTCCTCTATCATGAGTTCTGACTGAATTAGGGTTAAGGTGAACTCGTCAAACCCAACATCAGTCATATGAATCAATCGATCGATCCGAGTCCAATGTGAAACCCCAATAGAAAACTCTTTTTCTATTATTTCACTCTGCCATAGCCATTGACTTAAGGACTCGATCTTTCGATCATCATAGGACTACTCTTCTCATCTACCAAGGTTGATAGAACCTATCTTGATGCGACCTAGTTCCTACAATGAATATGCTACAACCAACATACACCTCAGGGTTCTGAATGGCTAGGAGATCGAGTTATGATGTAGTCAAACTATAACACACTCAAGGTGAACTGTTGATGCACCTCAGATCAAAGAACAAGACACACAACTTCAGCATCAAGCTAGTCATCGACGAGAAGGTAGACTTCCTTATGATTGCTCGATATGATCATGTTCAGTACTCTCGTTCTCAATGAATATCTGTACTCTCACTCCAGTATCTCCACACCGTAGACTCAAGATACATCTATCCTAAGGAAGTGATCGTACACCAACCTTTCGGATCGATCACCATCCTCATGATGATCTTATGGTCAGGAGCTGTTTATGAGTTAGTTATGTAAATTCATGTCTTAAATTTTCAACTCTTAAAAATATAAATTGACATTCCTACTAACTCAAAGGATGTATCACAGACAAAATGTACACAATGTGATAGAAGAATAACCCATTTATTGATTTATAGTCAAAATTACAAATTTGCCTTTAGATTTGTATAGGAATGTATCAGCCAATCTGACATCTAGGGCACACATCTAACAAACTCCCACTTGATCTAATGCCAATTGGCTACATATCTAAGTCCCATCTTCTCAAGGTGGGCTTCAATCTTTTGCTGGTCTAATGGCTTTGTCAGTGGGTCTACCACATTGTCTGTGAAGTTGACTCTCTTAACCTCGACATAACCTTTTTTGAGGTAATCACGGATCAGATGGAATCGCCGCTCGATGTGCTTGGACTTCTGGTAAGATCATGGCTCCTTAGCTAGGGCTATGGCACCATTATTATCGCAGTAAAGAGGGATGGCATCCGATGACATCACTCCAAGCTCCACGGCAAATTTTTTGTACCAGAATGCCTCCTTCGCAGCTTTCGATGCAGTAATATACTCTGCCTCCATGGTGGAATTAGCAATCACCGTCTGCTTGGAACTCTTCCAGCTAACTGCACCACTATTGCAAATGAACAGACTACCAGATGTCGACTTTCGATCATCTATTTTAGACATAAAGTCTGAGTCTGTATATCCCTGAATCTGGAGTTCTCCATTCTCAAAGACTAGAAATATATTCTTAGTCCTTCTCAAGTACTTAAGGATATATTTCATAGAAGTCCAGTGCTCTTCACCTGGATTCGACTGATATCTACTTGTGACACTCACAGCATGGGCTATATCAGGTCGTGTACAAAGCATGGCATACATGAGGCTCCCTATTGCCGAAGCATAAGGGATCTTACTCATGCGTTCAATCTCCTCAGGTGTGCTAGGGCACATCTTCTTGGAGAGATGAATGCCATATCTAAAAGGTACTAAACATCTTTTAGAGTTTTTAATGCTAAACCTTTTTAGCACCTCCTCTATGTACATCTTTTGTGAAAGTTTGAGCATCCTATTTGGTCTATCTCTATAGACCTTAATACCCGGTATAAAAGATGCCTCTCCTAGATCTTTCATAGAGAACTCCTTAGATAACCATACCTTGACTGAGGTCAACATGAGAATGTTATTTTCAATTAGGAGGATGTCATCTACGTACAATATGATGAAGACAACCGCGCTCCCACTGACCTTTTTGAACACACATGATTCCTCCTTGTTCTTGATGAAACCAAACATTTTGATCACATCATTGAAACAAGTATTCTAGCTTCGAGATACTTGTTTAAGTCCATAAATGGACCTTTGCAGCTTGCAGACCTTGTGATCATCATCACTGTTTGTGAAACCAAGTGGCTGTTCTATATAGATATCTTTCTCAAGATGTCCATTTAAGAATGTCATTTTTACGTCCATCTGCCATATTTCATAATCGAAATAGGCTGCAACAACAAGCAATGTGCGGATGGATTTTAGCATGGCTACGGGCGAGAAGGTATCCTAATAGTTAATGCTTTCACGCTGACTATAATCTTTCGCTACAAGCCTAGCCTTGAATGTCTCTACATTCCCATCTGTACCTATCTTTCTCTTGAAGATTCATTTACACCCAATAGGTACAATACCTTCAGGTGGATCTACCAAGGTCCAAACTTGGTTTGAGTGTATCGAGTCAATTTCTGATCTCATTGCCTCTAACCATTTCTCGGAGTCGATATCTGATATCGCCTCATCATAGGTCTTGGGATCATCACTATGAGCCCCATTTCCTATGAGAAATATTTTCTCTACATCTTCTTGTATAGTACCTAAGTACCTTTCAGGAGGACGAAAAACCCTAGTCGATCTACGAGGTGGAAGGGATTGTGTTAGGACTGGTTCTAATTGATTGAGTTCCTCAGGTTCTTTAGCTCGTTGCTCTTGGTAGACATTCTTCTTGAGCTTAATTATTCTTCCGATACCACCATCTTGAATAACTTATTTTTCAAAAAACATAGCATTTCGACTCACAATCACATTGTGATCTTTCAGAATATAGAAATAGTATCTTAATGACTCTTTAGGATATCCTATGAATCGAGCTCTAAAAGACCTGAACTCTAACTTGTCCGCCTGCTGTCTCTCGACATGAGCCGGACAACCCCAAATTCTGAGATGATTTAGACTTGACTTCTTACCCTGCCATATCTCATATGGTGTGGTAGGAACAGTTTTAGAGGGAACTCTATTCAATACATAAATTATTGTCATGAGACAATGTCTCCAAAGAAATTTAGGGAGGTTCGTGAAGCTCATCATGGAACAGACCATATCTAATAGTGTCCGATTTCTCCTTTTTGAAATCCCGTTGAGTTGAGGCTTTCCAGGTGGAGTCCATTGAGAGACTATACCATTGTCCTTAAGATAGTCTAGGAACTCCCGACTAAGGTATTCACCTCCTCGATCTGATCGAAGAACCTTAATGGGCTTTCCTGTTTATTTTTCTACCTCATATCTGAATTCTTTGAACCTTGTGTTTCATTAGAAATATATATCCGTACCTAGACATATCATCGGTAAAGGTAATGAAGTAGATGTAGTTGCTTCTAGTCGGCACATCAAATGGGCCGCACACATCCGTATGTACTAGGGCAAGTAGGTCTGTGGCCCTTTCCCCATGTCCCACAAAAGGAAGCTTGGTCATTTTGCCTTGAAGGCATGATTCACAAACTGGATATGACTTGAAAGTCAACGGACTCAATAGCCCAGATTTCTTCAATTTGTTAACCCTATCTTCCGCTATATGACTTAGCCTTAGGTGCCACAGATACCTATTATTTAGACTATCTCTAGGCCTTTTAATTCCTATGACATTCATATTTTGCTCGATATTAAATACAGATATATCAACATGTAACTGATAAAAACTGTTAATGACAAAACCATTTGCAACTTTATTATTTTCATAAAAAAATTTACAATGGTCCTTATGAAAGCTAATCACATAGCCTTCTTGTGCTAAACATGAAACAGAAATCAAATTCCTGCTTGCTGCAGGCACATAATAACAGTCTCTTAAAACTAAATCTAATCCTAACGGTAATCGCAGAGGGTAGGTTCCCACGGCCACAGCAGCAACTCTTGCTCCATTCCTGATGCATAGGATCATCTCTCCATCCTTCAGCCTCCTAGTCTCCTCGAGACCCTGCATAGAAGTGCACAAATGAGCACTAGAACCACAGTCAAGCACCCAACTGGATGTAGAGGAAATCGTAAGGTTAGATTCTAAAATAAGCATACCTCCAAAATGACCATCCTTCTTGTTCTTTAGGGTGGCCAGGTACTGAGGACTGTTCTACTTCCAATGGCCGTCTGATTGGCAGTGAAAATATTTTTCCTTATCAGCGACCTTCTTCTTCGATTCTGTCTTCTTCTTCTCACCATCCACCTTCTGCTTCTTTGCAGACTTCTTTTTCTTTCCAAAAAATTTTTTCTTAGAAGAAGTCCACTCCACAGTAAGAACTAAGCCTTTTGAAGCCTTCATAGAAAGCTTAGCCGTAACCAGCATGTTCATTAACTCGACCAAGGTACACTGCATCTTTGCATATGGAAGTTCATGATGAACTGACCATATGCATCGGACAAGGACTGAAGGATCACATCAATCTGAAAATCCTTGTCTAAGATGATACCGAGTTTTTCAAGCTCCTCAAGATCCTTGATCATTGTCAAACAATGATCTTGGACTGACTGCCCATCACGCATCTTGGCCTTAAAAAGTTTTTGACAAACTTGATACTTGACCGTGCGACTCTATTCACCAAATAACTCTTACAGGTGAGCCAATATTTGGCAGGTAGTCAAAATATTCTCATGCTGGCACTATAAGTCATCAGACATTGCACCCAACATGTAGTACCTTGCTTTGTTATCATCATCCATCTATTTTTCTATAGATGCTCTTTGTTCAGCAGTCAGACGTTCTGGCATGGCAGGTGGGTCCTGGTCCAAGACATGAGTCAATTTTTTGAAATTCAGAATAATTCTGTAGTTCCTCCACCAGTCCTTGAAATTGGATCCAGTCAATTTATGGGTGTCTAGTATTTTGGTCAAGGGGTTGGAGGTAGACATATTTTCTATAGAGAGTCAAAAGTTTCTAGTTAGATTTTGTAATAAGACTTAACCAATTTGTTTAGGAGTTTCATTTTTAAATAAATTAGGCTCCCACTATTTTCTCAGATCCCTATACTCTCTTGGTAAAGATGTGAAAATCTCTGTGATCAGTGATTTCTAGTGGATGGTGCGGTCTCACCAACTAGCTCATCACCTCACCTAACAGTTATTGGTGATGGGTCAATCGATGAGTGGATAACTCTTGTTCAATGATTCTCTAATCATGGTGCACCCAAAACTTGGTCTCTAATTCATGAAGCTCACTGTGTCCGGAATATTGCTCCAATCCTAAGTTAAGTCAGACTCACCATTTGCACGAACTAGATTCCTAATTGGATCTCTCACCGTATCTAGAATATTGAGCCCAACCCATCCTCTAATTCATAGCATCCAATGCCTAATGGACATGATTGCATCTTTCTGGTGCAACTGAGCCACTGTAACCAGCTGAGAACAATCAACCTCGAAAAGGGCCCGCACATCCACAATGGTGGAAGACCTAGACCTAATATTTTCTTAGGAAGATTTGATTTAGGTCTTATTAAACTTGACTTGATATAGTCATAACAATTATGACTAACCTAATGGCATGGGTCAGCTCGAATTGTTAGCCACCTCAAATCAGAACTGGGTCAACACATATGGCCAGGTAAGTGAGATCGATGGAAGGGATATGCCATTAACTCGACAAGAATGCATTCGAGTCGAGTAGCTCCCAATTAAAAATTAGTCATCGCATCTGCCCAACTTACCTTAGACACCAAATTGTTGAACCAGAACTAATTGGGTTAGCCTACAATCCAGACTCTAACCACTAAGCCAAATTAGGTCTCAACTTGATTGAGTTACATCTAAATGTGATTCAACCTTGACCCAGACTTAATCTTATTAGGCTGGTCAATTATTAGCTTTCATGATCTCACCTAACCAACTCTTAATTCGATTTGATCAACCGCTAGACCTAATTGAGCTACCCAAGCCCGAACCCAATTTTATGAAAATATCTTAGATCTAAAATTCTTAATTTTAGACCAAATTGATTTCATAAACTTAATTCATTAATTAAGTTTGGGTTCATAAACAAAACATGTAAAATAAATCTTAGGGTTTCAGGATCTAGGATTTTACAGAAAAGTAAGTTTTGATTTCTGATTAAGGATGAACGTGCGGCACCTCTATACGTCATAAGAACACCCCATTGAATGGGAAGAGAGGGTCTTAAAATCCTACTTCATTCTTATGACCGGATGGTCATGAGGAACACCTTAATCAGAAATATAAATTTAACTACAAAACTAGTTAGATCTAAATTTACATATCTCATATACAATTTAAGATCTAACTAATACATGCTTTGCATACATCTCATATATCAAAAATTAATCTTGTTAACATGCTTTCAGATCTGATACATCATATGTAATATCTGAAAAAGAAGATTTAAATTGAACTATTCAAAATTAAATCTATTCTATACAAGTTACTGGAACAATTCTACAACTAGTCTAGGCATGCAACAGATCAATTTTATGAAAAAATTAAAATTTTATTTTTTATTTTCTGATCTGATTATAACACTTATAACATCAAAAAAATAGAGAATAAATTAGATTTAATTCATATTTTAATCTCATTAAAATATAAAACTTAAGACTGTTCATGGATTCAACTAATCCTAGTCTAGTCATGCATCTCATGCATGTTAGATCTTCTTAGATTTAATTTTAAATATTTTGATTTTAGATCTTATCATATCTGATGTGACATCTAAAATTTTTTAAATATCAGATAAATAAATATAAAAAAATTAGATCTAAATTAGATCTGAAATAGAGCCAAAAATCTGGCTCTGATACCAGTTGAAGGAAAAATTACCTTTTTCCTTTGTAGGATCTTCTAGATTTCATCAAATCTGGGATGGAATAATTTAAAAATTTTATCCTATGCTATTTTAGATCTATTATCTGTTAGATTTAATTTTATTATTTGATATTTAAAATCTAAAATTAAATCTAAAAATATGAGAAGTATAGACATACCTCAAGGATAATCTGATTACCCTGTAGATGATCTCAGCACAGTCCGAGGTTCTGATGTAGCCACGCAAGTGCCTGGCCTCCACCAGTATCCACTTGGGTAGGACCTAAAACATCTTCTCCTCATGAATCTATGCTCCAAAAATTAGATCTCTATCTGATTTGGAAGTGCTTCAGAACTCCTTCTGAAGTTGGAGCAGCAGCCTGTCGAAGATGTCCTGCAGCCTTCCTGTTCCAGGCGTCACCATGCCTTTTCCTTGCACCAGATGAACATCCAACTCCTTGAACGTGAAGAGGGGAGATAGGAGAGTAGGGAGGATATGGAGAAGAAGTGAGGGGGTGGCAACTATTAGGTTTGGTGCATAAAACAACTTCTGCCTAAAATCCTAGGCGCAGAAGGGTTTATATAGACCCTGTATGTTGTGCAGTGCCACATCATTCAACCAATCAAAAAATTTCAATAAATTTTGAAAAAATTTTGATTGGTTGCTTGATGTCATCTGATCACATCAGATAAGAAACCAAGCCTCTATCTCAAAGTTGGCACCAACACTGGATAAAGACAAAGAGAGGTTGGCGCCAAAGAGTCCAATCTTATCAAGACTCTCCAACCTTATCCACTTGGGGCGCCCACTTAATCCAATTGGGCTCGCGCCATAATCTGATTATGGTACTCAATTTGATGTGGTTTAGCTCCACAAAAATTCTCCAATAAGCTCTTGCCAAGTGGCCTTCAATTTTAGACCCATATGTCAACTTTTGAAAAATATCCTAAAATGAAATTGGCAGGTGACAGGAATTAGCAGGTGCTTGTCTTAAATTCATCTCATGAATTAAGACAAATCTTTTCTGAGCTAGACAAGCTTCATTTAGATTGAGAGAAATTTTTTCAAGGTTCTTTGGATGAGTCAAATCATATTTGGCTCAGTTGAGACAGAAAAGATTATACGAGGAGAAAGCTAGGCTCAATTGTATGCTAGCATGATTTTCTTGAACCTAATTGGATCTTATCTAAATCAATTGGGTTAGCCCAATTGATGACATCTAGACCCTAACCCTTATTTGTGTGATCCAGTTAGGTTCAATTCCGTATGGTAATGAGACATGTCGTGATCTCATCATCGACATCATCAAAACTCCTTTCGATAGACCAGAACTCTCTGATTCAGACAATTAGAATGATCGATCATCAATATCATTCCCATTGCACCCAAAATCTACCAGTGACACCTAGCAGTATGTGGTGACAATCCATCAGAACTAAAAACAAACCTCTTGGTGCAGCTACCTGTGTGATTAAGTTCCTCTATCATGAGTTCCAACTGAATTAGGGTTAAGGTGAACTCATCAAACCCAACATCAGTCATATGAATCAATCGATCGATCTGAGTCTGATGTGAAACTCCAATAGAAAACTCTTTTTTTATTATTTCACTCTACCATGGCTATGGGCTTAAGGACTCGATCTTTTGATCATCATAGGACTACTCCTCTCATCTACCGAGGTTGATAGATCCCATCTTGGTGTGACCTAGTTCCTACAATGAATATGCTACAACCAACATACACCTCAGGGTTTTGAATTGCTAGGAGATTGAGTTATGGTGTAGTCAAACTATAACACACTCAAGGTGAACTGTCGATGCACCTCAGGTCAAAGAACTAGACATACAACTGCAGCATCGAGCTAGTCATCGATGAGAAGGTAGACTTCCTTATGACTGCTCGATATAGTCACGCTCAGTACTCTCATTTTCAATGAATATCTGTACTCTTGCTCTGATGTCTCCACACCATAGACTCAAGACACATCTACCTTAAGGAAGCGATCGTACACCAACCTTTCAGATCGATCACCATCCTCATGATGATCCTATGGTCAGGAGCTGTTCATCAATGAGCATGGAGTGTCACCCTCCATTGATGGTCTAATCTTTCTATATTGACAGTAGTACTAGAGCCATAGCTCAAACTGAAGAACTGATGTTCCATTTAAGAATCAAATATTTTTTGCATTGCAATCAACTTATTCGATAAGATTGAAATAAAGTCGACCTTAGGAAGATCGACCAAAAGAAGAATTTGACCCACTCATTAACTAGAGCAATTGAATCTAATGAGTTCGATGATCTCAAATGAAAGATGGGTATTTGATATTGATCTGATTGGCTTTAGTCCAAGTAGGAGTTGTTAGAAAATATATCCTAAAGCCAATAATATAGGTTGTAGATGATTATGCTCCATACATATATATGAATTATAAAATGATAAATGTTATCTGACAGATTTATCATAAGGAATACATCTTCCAAAATAGAGCTTATATGTTATGATGAAGTCTTTAGAACTACTATCAAAATGATAAAGGAAGATTTATCATGTGGTTCTTAAATCTTACTCATGATTAAATGATACAATTATTACAAAGACGATAATTGTATCGAGTGTAGGTCATTGTTTGTCATATTAGTTGGTTGTCCTCTTAATCAAGATGTGTGGTGACACGAATATGGCATATAGGTGATTTGTAAGAATACATCTCACTAAGCGTGACCACTTTCGAAGCACTCTGCTGTCAAGAGTTGCTCTGATGGGATATGGGTATATGTGTCCCTCAGATCTGAGGCTTTCTCGGTGACTTGCAAGCAACTCATTGTGCTTTGGTGCCAGACTATCTGAATTTCTAATTTGATGACAAAAGATTTCTTGATACAGCTAAGTATTTGTGAAGTCTGAGTGTGAGTCAAGATGGGATTGATGGTTCCAAGTAAAACTGAAGATGATGCATCACTGTGTTTCAATTTAATAAAACTTTGATCAAAGTAATTCTAGTAAGGAGTCACAAGATTTTTAAGGTTGAGACACAATATGGATCACTCTTCTTAGGTTGACATTTTAACCCTTAGTCATCCTTGAGCATCAAGTGTCAAAGGGATGAATTATATGGTAACTATATCCACATGGGTTCTAGAGTGTTGCTGGGCATACATTCGGCCTATCCGGACGTCGAGTCCCATTGCTAAATATTTACATCGATTAGTACAGAAATTATTTTTATGCAACTAACTTAGGTTCAAACCTATGGGGTCACATACATAGAAGTACCTGTCTGATCAAATGGCTGATCGATGATTATGAATCGTTGAAGGGTTTAATTATCAATTTGATTGATGATTAATCCTATGCAAAAGTTGCAATAAATTATTTACTAATGGTTGGTAAATTAGAAGAATAATTAATTAATAATATGATTATTAATTAACTTAATTTGATTGAGCAATAAGGATTGGATTAGATCTAATTGAATTGGATTCAATTAGATTGACTTTGGATTGATTGGATACAGTCCTATTGAATGACAGGGCTTGTTTTGATTGATCTCAAGGATACAAAATTAAATTAATGAGATTAGTTTGATATAGGCTTTGATTGAATCAAACTCTATTAGATAATAGGCTTGATTGGATCAAGCTCTATTATCAAATAGCTTTCCTGAATCCATCAAGAATCAATCCCTGGATCAATGGAGTTTTAATATAACTAATTCCAAAATTGATTAGGGCCTAATATGTTCCATAATTAGGCTAGAACCCAATTAGTTAGTTTGTTATAACTAATTTCTAAGTTAGTTAAAATTGAGTCTAAGAATTAGTTAGAATTTGATCAAGATCTTGAATCCTATTTAGAATAGGACTAAACCCAAAAACCCCATGTGATTTATTCTCCACGCCACATCTATTCACCATGAGAAAAAGAGATCCCATACCCCAACTTTCTTATGCACCATCTCCTCTTTTCGTGAAGGAAAGGAGATGTCTCTC
Organism: Elaeis guineensis; assembly: GCF_000442705.2. Classification (NCBI taxonomy): domain Eukaryota; kingdom Viridiplantae; phylum Streptophyta; class Magnoliopsida; order Arecales; family Arecaceae; genus Elaeis; species Elaeis guineensis. The sequence goes on from NC_025998.2 coordinate 42,992,419, forward strand.
CTCTCTTTCTTGTCGCCCCAAAGAAAAAAAAATAGGAGGAAGGGGGCATCCAAGAGTTGGACGCCCCAACATCCCACACGCCAACATCCCATTTCTCCTCTTTTTCTTGGAGTGTTTTATGAGTTTTTTCTTGCTGATTTTTGGGCATCAAAGAGAGCTTCTTCTACTGGTTTTACAGCAGAAAATTAGAGACAAAAAGTTCTTCCCAAAGAGAGAAAGATCAAGGAAGAAGATGGGTCTTCTTTTTTGTGCACAGCCTTAAAGAAGAAGGAGTTCTTCTTTCAGATTTTTTTTTATTTTTCTCTAAAATAAAAATTATAGATCCTGTATAGTGATTTAGATTTGATCTATGTATATATTATAGATTAAATTATTTAATCTATATATGTTCTGCTATAAAGTTTTTGAAAATGCATGCACAATCACCCACCATGCTTCCCTTCATATTGATCTTAGCAGAAAGGAGTAAATCTATATGATTTATGAGATTGAGTTCAGAAGTCCTCGACTAAGGTAGTGTGATTAGTGGAAAGAAGTTTTCAAAGTTATTCACAGGATGAACTTGAGTTGAATAAATCTAACATATGATTGACGATGGGGTTTGATGAGTTTTTCATGGCCTCCATTTAGTCAGGACTCACGATAGAGGGACTGTATCATACGTTAACTACATCTAGAGATCATCACTTTTATTCTGTTGGATTATCACTACATACTGTTAGGTGTCACTGGTGGATTGTGAGGCCCATGAGCTTCATCTTGATGATCGATAATCCTTGATGGATAGAGTAAAAATTGTTCCAATCCATTAAAAGGAGTTTCGATGATTTTATGATAGAGATCACAATATACCTCACTACTAGGCAGAATAGAAACTATGAGGTCACATACAAAAGAGACTTTTGACTAATCAGATGGTTGATTTATGATTATTAATCATAATAGAATTTAATTATCAATATGATTGATAATTAATCAAATACAAAAGTTGTAATTGTCAAACTTACTAAGTGTTAGTAAGTTGTAGGAGAATTTAATTTGTAATTAGATTGCAATAGGGCTCAATATGATTGATCTATGGGATTCAAATCAGATTTAATTGAACAAAATTTAATTTGATTTGATTTGGATTAGATTAGATCAAGCCTTATTGGATAACAGGCTTGACTGGATCAAGACCTATTAATTTTGAGATAACTTTATATCTAAGAAATCAATCTCTAGTTTGATGAGAATTTGATTCAATTAATTTTCTAATTGAATTAAGACCTAATTAGATTTCTAATTGGGCTAGGAACTCATTAGTTATTTGGTTATAACTAATTCTTAAGTTAGTTAGGATTGGTCCAAGAATTGGCTAGAGCTTGAACCAAGATTCAAAGAAGTCCTAGTTTGACTAGGACTCATCTCTTCCTAACCGCCCACCTCTTCTCCACACTATTCCTCCCTCACACTTCCTCTTCTTTTGTTGGAGCACAATTCCGGCTCCTCCCATGGACCTTTGGTGCAGCAAAACCAGCAACAAATAGATCTGCAGACTTCTGGACATGATCCAAAGCCCTTGATGAAATCAGCCTGGTTGCTGTCTTCTTTGTCAGCCTTTCGTTCCAAATGAAGAACGCCTTTGAAACCACCTCTAAAAAATCTAAGATCTGGTACCCAACCAAATCAGACCTGGACCAAGGTCTTCCAATTTGTATATCTTGAATTGGGACATTCTAGATAGAGATGAAGATAGATGGAGACAGACCTCACAGATCTGTCCTACTGCAGCCTTTTTGTAGATCTGTTGATGGAGATCTCACCCACACCTCAAACGACCTCAGATCAATTCTAGATCTGAGAGAAACTTGTACCAACCTCTTCTCAAAAGATTTCAGGTCCTGAACCTGGTGTTTGGGCACCTGCAAGAGAGTAGAGAGAAGAAATGGCTGGCGGCTGCAATGGGGGAAGGGGCTAGCGCCTCCCTTCCTTTCTTTCCTTTCACGGACTGGCGGCAAGAAACCCTAGGGTTTCTTGCTCCTGATGCATGGAAGATTGCTGGAGAGAGAGGGAGAAGAGAGAGAGAGAGAGACTTGGGAGAAAGAGTTGTCTATTTTCTTGGCTTTTTCCAACCTATACACAGTACATGTATATATAAACACCGGGTCAAGTGACCCAAACCCAAAACTCCCTTGACCAACTCTATGGGAGATTAGGTTAACCCAAGCCCATGTACACCCATGACTCGACCTAATCTCACCTATCCTGAGCTCAAACCTGACCCATAAAGAGTTGGTCCCTTGAGGTCCACATAACCTAGACCTCAAGAACCCGAAAGGCCCACAGCCTTTCAATCTAGGGCCCAACTAGCCCTAGAGCCTCCATGAAGCCCTCATGAATGATGGACCTTGGCCTTAGCCTTGGTCCCTTGGGCCTTGGGCACACCACCTGGATCATAACAATCTCCACCTTGGTGTCCCAAGGCCTCAACCAGCTCCACTCTGTCCTTGTGACTATAGACCCATTTGCAGCCAATGGGCCTCTTCCCTTGTGGCAACTGCACCAATCATCACGTCTGGTTCTGGTGGAGAGACTGCATCTCCTCGAACATCGCCTAGACCCATCGCTCATATGTATCTCTATTCGCTGTCACCAGGGCATATGACAGCATCTCCTCGAAGCCATATCGATCCAGTTGCCTGATGGTCCTCTTGGGCTTGTGTAGGGCAACATCGATATCAGTCCTCGATTCAGCTCACTCCTGTTGGACCTCTCCACCTCGATCATCCATCCGAGTCCTCTCCACCTATGGAGACACCTTAGGTAGGTTCTCCACCTGAATGTCATGTCCTCCTGTAGTACCTGCAAGAGGCAAAATAAAAGAGGTAAACTGTCCAGCAGCGCCCTGCTGGACCTCCTCCTGCTCCTGTTGCTCCTCCATGCCTGCTCACCTCTGTAGGACTGACTCCTCATCCAAAGTCACATCCTGACTAATGATGACCTTCTTTTCCAAGGGATCCCATAGCCTGTATCCCTTGACTCCTCGCGGATAGCCTAAAAACATCATCTTGCATGATCTGGCATCTAGCTTGCTCCGCTCACCAGCTCCAATGTGCACATAGGCCGTGCACCCAAATACCCGTAGATGGCCCAGCCCAATTGCCCTCCCAGACCACACCTCCTCTGGAAGCCTGTCATCCAATCTGGTGTGAGGTGACCGATTGATCAAGTAACCCGCTGCGTCAACTGTGTCAACCCAAAACTCCTTTGGAAGCCCTGCCTATAGCCTCATGCATCGTGCCTTTTCCAAAAGTGTTCTGTTCATCCTCTCGGCCACCCCATTCTGCTATGGAGTCCCCCTAACTGAGAAGTATCTCCTGATCCCACACTCCTCACAGTGGTCCTGGAACTCTATGCTGGTGTACTCCCCACCATTGTCTGACCTCAGACACTTCACGCTCCTCCCCTGCTCCTTCTCCACCTCAGCTCTCCAGATCTTGAACTTGGTGAAGACCTCTGACTTCTCTCTCATGAAGTAAATCCAGAGCTTCCTTGAGAAATCATCAATCAGGGTCATGAAGTATCTGGCCCCATTCCTAGCTAAAACTGGGGCTGGTCCCCACACATCCGTGTGTACTAACTCCAGAGGGGCTGCACTCTGGGTTGTACTGATGGTGAACTGAACTCTTCTCTGCTTTCTCATCTGGCAAGGCTCACAGATCTCCCCTGTAGCACCATCCTCCAGATCAAAGATAAGTCCTCTCCTGCTTAACTCCCTCAACCCTCTGTCACCCATGTGGCCTAGGCGGTAGTGCCACATCCTGTAAGTCCCCTCCTGGTCCTGTGCTGCAGCTGCTGCATCAGACTCTCCTGTCACCACAGATCCCTCCATGCGATAGACGTTATTGTCCAACCTCCTGCCTCTCATCACTACCATAGCTCCACTGGAGATGTTCAGTACTCCGCTTCTAGCCCTACTGCTGAAGCTGTATCCACTGTGCTCCAAGTAGCTTAGTGACACCAGATTCTTTTCCAGCTCTGGGATGTGCTTTACATTTGTCAATATCCTCACAATCCCATCAAACATCCTCACCCTGACTGTCCCTATCCCAGCCACCTTGCAAGAATGATTGTCACCTAGAGTCACTGATCCCTCATCTGTCTTGGTGTATGTCGCAAACCAAGACCTGTGTGGTGTGTAGTGATGTGAGCATGGAGAGTCTAGTGTCCACTCCTCTGTGTAATGCCTGTGACCATCTGATACCACAAGTAGATCATCCTCCACCTGCTGCCCAGCAACTGCACTCACTGATTCTGAGCCACTTCTTTCTCCCTTCTTGCTCTTCCATAGTGGACATTCTCGCTTGAAGTGTCCGAACTCATTGCACTTGAAGCATTTCACTTCTTTCTTTCTCTTCCTGGACTTAGACCGCCCCCTGGACTTGCTTCTGCCTCTGCCTCTACCTGTCCTCTCCCCTACTGCCAATCCCTCCTAGGGAGCTCGATCTCTGGTCAACTTTTCTCTCTGCTCATTCGACCTCAGCACCGAAACCATGTCCTCATACTCCAGAGACTCCTTGCCGTAGAGCAGTGTAGTCACCAAAGAATCATATAATCTGGGCAGTGAACATAGAAGCAATAGAGACTTATCCTCCTCATCTAGCTTCCCCCCGATATTCACCAACTCCGTGCACAACTGATCGAATCTCTGAATGTGGCCAATCACATCAGATCCCTCTTGCATCCGAAGACTGTACAACCTCTTCTTCAGCATCAGCTTGTTGCACATATTCTTCTCCATGTACATGGTGTGCAACTTCGACCAAAGGCCCTTCGGGGTCTTTTCTTCCAGCACCGAATACAACGCCGCATCCGCCAAACATCCTCTGATCATCGAGCATGCTTTCTTCTCCAATGATGCCCACTGTCTATCTGTCATTCCCTCAGGCTTCTCATCCAAAGCCTGATCCAGATCTGCTTGCACCAGAAGATCCTCCACCCAGATTTTCCACATGAAAAAATTCTTCTTGCCATCAAACTTCTCAAACTCAACTTTCATATTGCTGCCCATAATTGGATCCAAGCCAAACAAGCAATATAAAATCAAGAAGTGTAGAATATACCTTGATGGTACCTTGCTGAAAATTTTCAGCACTTGGGATCTTCAACTTCTCACACTTAGAACCGCTTCCTCACCATCGTAGCTCTGATACCAACTATTGGAGCATGATCCCGGCTCCTCCCACGGACCTTTGGTACTGCAAAACCAACAACGAATAGATCTGGAGACTTCTGGACACGATCCAAGGCCCTTGACGAAATCAGCCTGGTTGCTGTCTTCTTTGTCAGCCTTTCGTTCCAGATGAAGAATGCCTTTGAAACCACCTCTAAAAAATCCAAGATCTGGTACCCAACTAGATCAGACTTGGACTGAGGTCCTCTAATTTATAGATCTTAAATCAGGATATTCTAGATAGAGAAGAAGATAGATGGAGATAGACCACGCAGATCTATCCTGCTGCAGCCTTTTTGTAGATCTATTGATGGAGATCTCACCCGTGCCTCAAACGACCTCAGATCAACTCCAGATCTGAGAGAGATTTGTACCAACCTCTTCTCAAGAGATTTCAAGTCTTGGACCTAGTGTTTGGGCACCTGCAAGAGAGGGGAGAGAAGAAATGGCTGGCGGCTGCATTGGGGGAAGGGGCTAGTGCCTCCCTTCCTTTCTTTCCTTTCATGGACTGGCGGCAAGAAACCCTAGGGTTTCTTGCTCCTGGTGCATGGAAGATTATTGAAGAGAGAGGGAGAAGAGAGAGAGAGACTCAGGAGAAATGGTTGTCTATTTTCTTGGCTTTTTCCAACCTATACACAGTACATGTATATATAAACACCGGGTCAAGTGACCCAAACCCAAAACTCCCTTGACCAACTCTATGGGAAATTAGGTTAACCCAAGCCCATGTACACCAATGACTCGACCTAATCTCACCTATCTTGGGCCTAGACTTGGCCCATAAAGAGTTGGTCCCTTGAGGCCCACATAACCTAGACCTCAAGAACCCGAAAGGCCCACAGCCTTTCAATCTAGGGCTCAACTAGCCCTAGAGCCTCCATGAAGCCCTCATGAATGATGGACCTTGGCCTTAGCCTTGGTCCCCTGGGCCTTGGGCACACCACCTGGATCATAACATCTTTCACATGAAATATTCCATGCCCAAGTCCTAGAAAGTAGGAGCTCTTACATACCACAAAATTAGGAGGATTTCTATCCAAACTCAAACTCTTCCATGCTGAAATTAAAGCCATGCCACCAAGCCTTTTGATGCTATAAAAAGATAGGATTTTGTATCCTATTCAAACCGATCCCAACACCCCTTTAAAAGGCCTCTCTTGGGCATTGGTTGGGGTGGTTAGCATAAGAAAATCAGAAGTTTAGGCATGGGTTTTGGCTGGCTTTTAACGTTGAAGGGCTGCTGGTTTTTATGGAAAAAATCAGAAATAAGTCCTTCCATGGCATGAGAAAAAGAGAGGAAGAAGGTCTTTCTCATGGGCTGAAAAAAAGGAAGAAAAGTCTTCCTTCTTATGTATGGGAAAAGGGAGAAGAAGAGTTCCTCATTGAAAGTCTGAAAATTAAGAGAGGAGATTTT
>NC_025998.2:42999147-43099602 GCF_000442705.2 Elaeis guineensis
ACAGACAATCGACTTCCAGACGAAGTCCTACTTTAGCTTCTTGTGATTTTTGCCAAAGGTTCAGCTTCGACCCACTTGGTAAAATAGTCTATTGCCACCAGGAGGAACTTTCGCTGCCCCGATGCCATGGGGAAAGGTCCGAGGATATCTATCCCCCATTGAGTGAACGGCCATGGGGCACTCAATGGTGTAAGTTTGGAGGCAGGTTGCCTTTGTACATTGGCATATCTCTGACACCGATCACATCTTTGGACATATTCGACGGAGTCGTGGTACATGGTAGGCCAGTAATAACCTTGTCGAAGCAGCTTATGGGATAAAGACCTGGCCCCCAGGTGATTTCCACAGACTCCCTCATGCACCTCCCTCAAGGCAAAGTCGGCTTCGGAAGGCCGGAGACATTTCAAGAGGGGCAAGGAGTATGACCTCTTGTATAGCCTGCCTTCATAGAAAATATATCGGGAGGCCTGGTTCTTAAGCTTCCGAGCCTCTTTTGCATCAAGAGGAAGAACCCCATCCTTGAGGTACACAACTAGCGGGTCGATCCAGCTGGGTTTATAGCTGATCTCCATCATAAACCGTGATTCTTCCGTGCTTGGGCACTTCAAAACCTCGAAGAAGACTTCCTTAGGCAATTCGACCGGAGCCAGCATAGCCAACTTGGAGAGAAGGTCGGCCCTGGCATTCTCCGATCTCGAGATCTGCCTGATGTCGAAGCTGCCAAAGGTAGGGATGATCTCCCTTACCCTCTCGAGATATCTAGCCATACTGTCCTCCCGAGCCTCATAATTTCCACGGACCTGTCCTACCACTAATTGAGAATCACTATAGGCTTGAAGCCGATCTACTTCTATTTCTTGGCAACCTTTAGTCCCGCAATCAGAGCTTCATATTTTGCTCTGTTATTTATTGCGGGGAACTCGAAGCGCAGTGCATACTCCGCGACAATCCCGTCTGGATTGACCAAAATTAGGCCCGTCCCTGTGCCTGACATGTTGGAGGAACCGTCCATGTAGAGGGCCCAAGAACCATCAGGGAGATCGGCTCTTTCCTCAGGGAAGTTCGGCTGGAGTCTGGGATTATCGGCTTCATCTTGTCCAAGTTCGGCCTCCTCTGGGATAGTGCATTTCACCACGAAGTTCGCTAATATCTGGGCTTTGATCACTGGCCAAGGTCGATAGTTGATGTCGAACTCCATGAGCTCGACCGCCCATTTCGCGATTCTTCTGAAGGCATCCACTCGATGCAGGACCGCCTTGATCGACTGGTCGGTGAGCAGCGTTATGGTGTGTCCTTGAAAGTAAGGTCGGAGCCTTCGGGCTGCAATCAACAAGGCATAAGTTAGTTTCTCTAACTTAGTATACCTGGTTTCGGCATCTCTCAATACTCGGCTTATGTAGTAGATCGACCGTTGAACTTTCGCTTCTTCCTTAATCAGAACTGCAGCGAGGGCCACAGGGGAAACCGCCAGGTATAGGAACAATTCCTCTCTAGACTCAGGCTTTGCCAATAATGGTGATGAGCTGAGGTAGGTCTTCAGCTCCTCGAACGCCTGCTGACATCCAATGGTCCAACAGAAGTTCTTGGGCTGCTTGAGGGTCTGAAAGAAAGGTAAGCATCACTCGGCCGATCTCGAGATGAAGCGATTTAGAGCCGCTACTCTCCCGATGAGGCACTGAACCTCCTTTATCGACCTCGGGGTGGTCATCTCCTGGATGGCACGAATTTTTTTTGGGATTACCTCGATCCCACGCCCCGATACCATGAAGCTCAGAAATTTTTCTGAGGTTACTCCAAAAGCGCATTTGGCTGGGTTCAGCTTCATCTTGTATTTTCGAAGGGTGCTGAAGGTCTCCTCAAGGTCGGCGATGTGGTTCACCAAGGATCTGCTCTTTACGAGCATGTCGTCCACGTAGACCTCCATGTTGCAGCCGATCTGCTCTTTGAAGATCTTATTCACTAGCCGCTGATATGTCATCCCTACATTTTTTAGGCCAAAAGGCATGACCCTGTAACAATAAAGGCCATGGTTAGTTATAAAAGAAGTTTTCTCTTCATCCTCTGGCGCCATCCTAATCTGATTGTAGCCGGAGAATGCATCCATGAAGGTGAGAAGCTCGTGGCCCAAGGTTGCATCTACTAGTTGGTCGATTCTAGACAGAGGGTAACTGTCCTTCGGACAGGCTTTATTCAGTTTTTTGAAGTCTATACACATTAACATTTGCCGTTTGCCTTCTTAACCAAGACCACATTGGAAATTCAGGTCGGATAGTTGACCTCTCTGAAAAACCCTGCCTTTAGGAGTTTATCAACCTCCTCGGCTATTGCCACCCGTCTCTCCGACGCATGACTTCGAACTTTTTCCTTTGTCGATCGGTGCTTGGGATCGACGGCCAGACAGTGCTGCATAACTTCAGCGTCGATCCCTGGCATGTCTGTCGGAATCCAAGCAAAAACGTCCGCATTCTTTTACAGAAAATTAATAAGCTGCATCCGCACCTCTTTCCCCAAGTGGGAGCCGATCTTCACCATGTGTTCCTCGTTCCCATCATTCAAAAGAATTGAGACAAGATCTTCCATTGGCCTGCCCCACTCTTCTGTCAAGTCATCGCGGGTGTCTAATCCATCAATCGGACAGGGGTCAGGCTGACCACTTCTTTGCAAGGCTATATTTTAGCAGTGCCTTGCTAGGGCTTGATCTCCCCTGACTTCTCCGACCCCCTGGTTAGTAAGAAATTTCAATTTCAGATGGTAGGTTGACACCACGGCCCGGAGGGTGTTGAGGCCAGATCGATCGAGGATTGCGTTGTAGGCTGACGGCGCCTTCACTACCAGAAAATCCATCAGAGCCCTGGATTGTCTTGGATATCGACCTGCAACTACAGTCAAAGTTATTACTCCCTCCATCGGGATAGCATCACCGGTAAACCCTACTAAAGGGGAGCTAATCGGCCCCAAATGATCGTTAGGGATGGATATTTTTGAGAAGGCATCGTAAAATAAAATATCAGTCGAGCTTCCACTATCAACAAGAATGCGACGTACATTATAATCAGTAATATTTAAAGAAACTACAACCGTATCGTCGTGGGGGAACTGGACCCCTCGGGCATCTTCTTCAGTAAAGGTTATGGGTCCTTCAATCCTTTGCCGCTTGGGCGGTCCGGTCGATCCATTGGCCGCTCCCTTCCGAGACTCTCCAGAGATGGTGTAGACGATCCCAATTGGAGGCTGATTTCCAGGTTGTTCTTCCCTCTCTGACGGTGCCGATCGTGGTAGGGTCCTCGACCGATTCTCCCTACCTTTAGGGCGGCATCGGATGGATCTGTCGACCACTGTTGTCGGAGAAGGAGGAGGGGCCTGGAAAATCGAGGGTGAGGTCGGAGCTTGGGATCTGGCCGCAGAGGCCATGGATCACCTGGTGGATGCTTTGCGGGGAGGCATCGGGCGAAGATCTAGTAGAGGAAGGAGAAGAGGATGTCGGAGAAGATGACCGAAATCAGTCCCGTTGAGCACTCCTTAAAGAACAAGGGTACCACGAAGACACGCGCCCCTTCCTCTAGCGCCAATTCTATTAGTGCAAAAATCCACCGACGTCGGAGAAGCTAGAGTTGAGGGAGTCGCGATCGCCATCGGGACCTGCAAAGAAAGTCTAAATCAGAGTTGGGGGTGCTCCGGCAAGACCCTCCGATGCTCAAGTCAGTTCTCTGCCTCAACAAAAATAGAGTGCTCGAATGGGAATTTTAGCAGAGTTTTGAGATAGAAATTAGAGCTTAGAGAATAACGTATCTGGGGTCCCCTTTTTATAGGTGGAGGGCGTAACAGATTGATAGCGACATTTGTAACCGCCTGGTAGTGGGCCGTTCAGAGACGTGCGGAGTTTGTTACGAAGAGTAGTGGCGTCAGAGGTCGCCTAGGGCCATATGGAGCTTGCTGCAGAGAGTGAAGTGGTGTCCGTTGTCATGACTTGCCAGAGAGTGGTGGAGCTGCTTGAAATCTGTTGCAGAGAGTGGAGCAGGATGGTGGTTCTTGTCGTGGCTTGTCAGAGAGTTCGGATCCGTCGGTTGAAGCTCGGCTGGGATGCTTGATGGAGCAGAAGGGCTCTTCATATCGTTGTTTTGGGAGAGGCTCGGATGTCCCGAGGTCGCCGACATTTCAGGCGGGGGTCGCCTGCCACAGGAGCTCGGATGGAGATTTTTTGTTGGAGGAGTCCAGGGAAGTTCGATCGCTAGGGGAGTCTGTCTAGGATTTATCTGATGTGGAGGCTCATCCGAAGATCATCCACTGGGGAAGCCCGATTTTACGGGGAGCCCGGTAGGAGGTCGGTCGATGATGGACTTCGGATAGTGCTGGGGAGGCTCGGCAAACATCGAGGGCGATCGGCCATCGCAGGGACCCAGCTGCTGGAGCTCGTCCGTCATAGAAGCTCATCCGAAATCTATCCGCTGGAGGAGTTTGGATGGGATTCGGTTCTTGCGAGTGGTCGAAAGGGGGCCGTTTGTTGTAGGAGCTCGGACGAGGACCAGTCGTCATGGAAAATCGGAGTAATGTCCCATTGTAGAAGTTCGTATGGAATCCCCTCACCATGGAGTAGCTCGGCTGAGGTCTACCTGTAATGGAAGTTCGGAAAAATTTTGTTCATAGTAGAGGCTCGAATGGAATTTGCTTACAGTAGACATTTGGGGTAGACAGCCCGCTGTAGGAGTTCGGAGTAGATCGTTCGTAGTAGAAATTCAGAGTAGGTTGCTTGTAATAGAAGCTTGGAGTAGACCATTTATGGTGGGAGTTCGGAGTAGATTGTTTGTAGTAGGGGCTCGGATGAAGTCTACCTGCAATAGAAATTTGGGGCAGAGGTCCGGCTCCCGTAAAAGCTCGGATGAAATCAGAAAGGCTGTCGACTGCCGTAGAAATATGGGTGGAGTCAGGTTGCTGTAGAAATCTATTCTTGAGGAAGTTCAGCCATGGATGAAGTCTGGGAAATTTGGATTAGAATCTATCATGGCTGGAAGAGATCTGGAAGAGGTCCGGAGAACGATCGATCATTATAGAAGGTCGGTAGAAAGTGAAGCCCAAAAAGCATTTGAAGCAGTCCGGTGGACGACTGAAGAAGTTCGTCATTGGAGAAGTCTGGAAGGGTATTATCATAGCTCAGACAGTTGGGGGAGTTTAGAAAAGCATCGCACCAGGTCGAAAATTCGGCTGCCGGAGAAATCCGGAAAAGATGCCGCACTAAGTCGGAGGGATCTCGGGAGAGTTGGCCTCTTATGAACTTTGGCTGGGGTATTTTATACCCAACAGGCCCAACTAGACTAATTTAAATCCAACTAAATTAGGCTTAATTAGGCTCAATAAAATCTTAATCAAATCAAGAATTGATTAAGTCCAACCCCTGATCAAATCAGGGACCAAACCATCTCGACGATTAGGTCAACTCTTAACCTAATCGGGTCAAACCCAACTGAATCCAATTCAATTGAACTTGATCCAAAAATAATTACTCAATCAAATTGAGTTAATTAGTGATCAAATCACTAATTAAATCTCTAATAAAAATTGAGTCCAAATTTGATGGGTAATCGGGCATCAGAATTCATCGATATGTAATCCTGATCGAAGATCCCAAACCAGTGGGACTCTTGACCCCGGTACCCAAAATGTGTGGAATTCATGATTAGAGAATCCTGATTCTCGATCACAGAATCCCAGATGTTGGGTATAAAATACCCACAGCCAAAACCCCTAGCGGAATCGACGACGGCACAGAACAGCACCGCCCGGACTCCTACGGGAGCCGGGCTCCACCACCGGCATCGACAGCAGCTCAGCACCGCCCGGACTCCTACGGGAGCCGGGCTCTGCCTTCGACTTCGAGCAGCTCGGCTCTGCCCGGACTCCTACGGGAGCCGGGCTCCGCCTTCGACTTCGAGCAGCTCAGCTCCGCCCGGGCTCCTACGGAAGCCGGGCTCCGCCTTCGACTTCGAGCAGCTCGGCTCCGCCCGGACTCCTACGGGAGCTGGGCTCCACCACCGGCATCGACAGCAGCTCAGCTCCGCCCAAGCTCCTACGGGAGCCGGGCTCCGCCTTCGACTTCGAGCAGCTCAGCTCCGCCCGGGCTCCTACGGAAGCCGGGCTCCACCCGGGCTCCTACGGAAGCCGGGCTCCGCCTTCAACTTCGAGCAGCTCGGCTCCGCTCGGACTCCTACGGGAGCCGGGCTCCACCACCGGCATCGACAGCAGCTCAGCTCTGCCCGGACTCCTATGGGAGCCGGGCTCCACCCTCAGTATCAGCTGCTGGTAAGCTCCGTCCGAACTCCTATGGAAGCCGGACTTCATCTTTAACTTTGATTGCAGAATGCTCCGCCCGGACTCCTACGGGAGCCGGGTTCCGCTTTCAGTATCCACTGCAAGTAAGCTCCGTCCAGACTCCTACGGGAGCTGGACTCCACCTACGACCCCAACCGAAAAGAGGACCCTTTTCGGACTTCTACAGAGGCCGGACTCTGACCGTTGTCGAGCCTCGATCAACAGATCTGCGCCCCTTTGCAGATCACAATAACAACCATGATCCTGTTCCACTTCCTGTAGTGGATTCCGTGCGGCTCCATTACTCTCTGACAGGCTGTGTCAACGGCCACGATTCTGCTCCGCTCCCTGCGGCAGGTGCTGCACGATCCCACTACTCACTGACAACCAGCGACAACGGACGCCGCTCCACTACCTGCAACAGGCCCTACGTGGCAGGCTATGACAATAGCCACGGGTCTACCCCACTATCTTTCGCAATAAATTCCCCTGACCGTGGGCGGCCCACTACCAGACGGTTACAAATGTCGCCATCAATCCGTTGCCCCCTCCGCCTATAAAAGAGGGACTCAGATACGTTATTCTCTAAGCTCATTTTCTTATCTCAAAACTCTGCTAAATTCTCCGTTCGAGCACTCCATTCTTGTTGAGGCAGAGAACTGACTTGAGCGTCGGAGGGTCTTGCCGGAGCAACCCCACCTCCGGTTTAGACTTCCCTTGCAGGTCCCGGCGGCGACCGCGGCTTCCCCGACTCCAGCTTCTCCGGCGCAAGCAGATTTTTGCACCAACAGGATTGGCGCTAGAGGAAGGGGTTGAACCTTCGCAGCACCCTTGTTCTTGAAGGAGCGCTCAACGGATCCGCTTCCGGCCATTTTTTTCGGTGCCCAATCCTCCTTCCCTCATCTGATGCCCTCTCACGAGGTCTCTGCACAACTACCTCCGGCAATGGTCGCCGATAAAGGGTGGCCGGATGACCGGTCTCCGCCGGATTCCGTCAACGTCATCTCAGGGGAATCCCGACGGGAGGCAATCAGCACACCAGCCGCATCCCTCAAGCGGCAAAAAGTTGAAGAGCCCATAGCCTTCACTGAAGAAGATGCCCAGGGAGTCCAATTCCCTCATAACGACGCGGTCGTAGTTTCCTTGAACGTAGCAAATTACGACGTCCGTCGCATTCTCGTCGACAACGGGAGTTCGGCCGACATCTTGTTCTACAATGCCTTTTCAAGAATGGCCACCCTTGGCGGTCATCTACGGCCGATTTGCTCCCCCTTAATAGGGTTTACCGGTGACGCCGTTCCGACGGAGGGAATGATAGCTCTAACTGTGACTGCGGGTCAGCATCCAAAGCAGTCCAGAGCCCTGGTGAATTTCCTAGTGGTAAAGGCGCCGTCTGCTTACAATGCGATTCTTGGCCGACCCGGCCTCAATGCCCTCAAAGCTGTTGTTTCAACCTACCATTTGAAATTGAAGTTCCCCACCAGCCATGGGATCGGAGAAGTTCGGGGAGACCAAGCGCTGGCCAGGCATTGCTACAACATTGCCTTGCAAAGGAGCGATCAAGCGGACCCCTGTCCAGTCGATGGATTGGATACCCGCGATGACCTCGCTGAAGAGAGGGGCGGTCCAATTGAAGACCTAATACCAATCCCTCTGAATGATGGGAACCCAGAGCATGTGGTGTTAATTGGCTCCAACCTGGGGGAGGAGGTGCGGACGCGTCTTGTGGATTTCCTCCGAAGAAATATGGACGTTTTTGCATGGGTCCCGGCGGATATGCCGAGGATCGACACAGAAGTCATGGAACATCATCTGGCGGTCGACCCTAAGCATCGACCGACGAAAGAAAAAATCCGGAGTCATGCCCCGGAGAGGCAGAAAGCAATAGCCGAGGAAGTGGATAAGCTTCTCAAGGCCGGATTTATCAAGGAAGTCAATTATCCTGAGTGGATCTCCAATGTTGTTTTGGTCAACAAAGCAAACGGCAAGTGGAGGATGTGTATCGACTTCAAAAAGCTGAATAAGGCTTGTCCAAAAGACAGCTACCCCCTCCCCAGGATCGACCAACTGGTGGACGCTACCTCGGGCCATGAGCTCCTCACTTTTATGGACGCGTTCTCCGGCTATAACCAGATTAGAATGGCATCGGAAGATGAAGAAAAGACAGCTTTCATCACTAATCGCGGCCTTTACTGCTACAGGGTCATGCCGTTCGGCCTCAAGAACACGGGCGCCACCTATCAACGACTGGTGAACAAAATCTTCAAAGAGCAGATCGGTCGAAACATGGAGGTTTACGTGGATGATATGCTTGTAAAAAGCAGATCTTTCGGAGATCATGTCGTCGACCTCGAGGAAACTTTTGGCGCTCTTCGGAAGTACAGAATGAAGCTGAACCCGACCAAATGCGCCTTTGGGGTAACCTCAGGAAAGTTCCTGGGTTTCATGGTATCGGGGCGCGGTATTGAGGCCAATCCAGAGAAAATTTGCGCCATCCAAGAGATGACCGCCCCAAGGTCGATCAAGGAGGTTCAGTGCCTCACGGAAAGGATTGCAGCTCTTAATCGCTTTGTCGCGAGGTCGACCGAACGATGTTTGCCCTTCTTCCAAACCCTCAAGCAGCCGAAGAACTTCTATTGGACCCCTGAATGCCAACGGGCATTCGAAGAATTAAAAGGCTACCTTAGCTTACCTCCACTGCTGGCGAAGCCCGAACCTGGGGAGGAATTATTTTTGTACCTGGCAGTCTCTCCCACAGCCCTCACAGCGGTCCTTGTCAAAGAAGAAATAAAAGTCCAGCGGTCGGTCTACTACATTAGCCGTGCGCTGAGGGACGTCGAGACCAGGTATACTAAATTAGAAAAACTGACCTACGCCTTGTTGATTGCAGCTCGGAGACTCCGACCTTACTTTCAAGGGCACACGGTGACACTACTCACCGATCAACCGATCAAGGCGGTTTTGCACCGAGCTGATACCTCTGGAAGAATGGCAAAATGGGCTATCGAGCTCACAGAATTCGACATCCACTACAAACCTAGACCAGCAATAAAGACCCAAATATTGGCAGATTTCATAGTGAATGCACCATCCCCGAGGAGGCCGAACCTGAGCAAAGCAAAGTTGATGACCTGAAGGCTCGACCGAACTCCCCCAACGAAGAAGCCAGCCCCTCCGATTGCTTTTGGACCCTCCATGTGGATGGATCTTCCAACATGGCAGGTGCAGGTGCGAGACTAATCTTGGTTAGTCCGGAGGGAGTCATCGCGGAGTACGCTCTGCGTTTCGAGTTCCCCGCAACGAACAATGGAGCGAAATATGAAGCTCTGATCGCAGGATTAAGGGTCGCCAAAGAGCTTGGGATAGGTCGACTCCGGGTGCACAGCGACTCCCAACTTGTGGTGGGGCAAGTCAGCGGAAGCTATGAAGCACGGGAGGACAATATGGCCAAATATCTTGAGAGAGTGAAGGAGTTCACCCCCGCCTTTAGCAGTTTCGACATCAGACAAATTCCAAGGTCGGAGAATGCCAGAGCCGATCTTCTCTCCAAACTGGCGACATCGGCTCCGGCCGAATTGCCCAAAGGTGTCCTCTTTGAAGTTTTAAAACATCCGAGTACAGAAGAACCGCAGCCCGTAATGGAGATCGATCACGAGCCCAGCTGGGTCGACCCACTGACAACCTATCTTAAAGATGGGATTCTCCCCCAGGACGCGAAAGAGGCCCGGAAGCTCCGAAATCAAGCTTCCCGGTACATCCTTTATGAGGGCAAATTGTACAAAAGATCATACTCCTTGCCCCTCTTAAGGTGTCTCCGGCCCTCAGAAGCTGACTACGCTTTATGGGAAGTGCACGAGGGAGCTTGCGGAAACCATTTGGGTGCCAGATCTTTATCCCACAAGCTACTCCGCCAAGGGTATTACTGGCCAACAATGCATCATGATTCGATCGAATATGTCAAGAAATATGATCGATGCTAGAGATACGCCAACGTCCAGAGGCAACCCGCCACCGAGCTCACGCCCTTGAGCGTCCCATGGCCTTTTGCACAATGGGGGATGGATATTCTTGGCCCCTTTCCCACGGCGTCTGGTCAAAGGAAGTTTCTCCTTGTAGCGATCGACTACTTCACCAAATGGGTCGAGGCCGAGCCACTAGCAAAAATCACAGAAGCGAAAGTGCAGGATTTCATCTGGAAATCAATCGTATGCAGGTTTGGTTTACCTAGAACCCTAATCACTGATAATGGACGGCAATTTGTGGGAGCCAGATTCGCTGAATTCTGTGAAGATCTAAACATCTCCCACAACTTCACATCAGTGGCCCATCCTCAGGCAAATGGCGAAGCTGAGGTAACTAACAGAACCCTTTTGCAGGAAATTAAGACAAGGCTTGAAAGAGCGAAGGGAACTTGGGCGGACGAGCTTTATCATGTGCTATGGGCGTACCGAACTACCCAGAGGTTGCCTACAGGGGAGACTCCCTTTGCTTTAGCCTTTGGTATGGAAGCCGTCATCCCGATCGAGCTTAAACTCCCGTCGGCACGAGTCGCGGCATTCGACGAACTCCAAAACGCACAAAGTCTCAGAGCCAACCTCGACCTGCTAGAAGAAAGGCGGGAGATTGCTCAGGTTCGAATGGCAGCCTACAGACAGAAAGTTGCTCGATATTACAACGCCCGAGTCAAGAACAAGGCATTTAAAGCAGGAGATCTAGTGCTCCGACGAACTGCTGTCTCGCAACCACAGGGCCAGGGGAAACTTGCCCCAAACTGGGAGGGACCTTACGAGGTCAAGAAGGTAGTCCGGCCTGGAACTTACTATCTCAAGGAGCTTGGAAAAGTCGACCTCCCGTGACCGTGGAACTCAGAAAACTTACGGATGTACTACCAGTGACTCCGTTTTCATCAAAATTCGTATACCCATGTGTCTTTAGACAATCCAAGCAAACTGTATCAAAAACAAGAGGGCAACCTCTTAAAGTCAAAGGCCCGGTTCTTTTAGACCGGATGGGGGGAGAGGCCTTACAACGCCCATATGTGCCCCCACAGCCCTGTTAGGGACAGGAGGAGAACCTTGCCCTAACTTGAGCAAAGTCAAAGGCCCGGTTCTTTTAGACCGGATGGAGGGAGAGGCCTTACAACGCCCATATGTGCCCCCACAGCCCTGTTAGGGACAGGAGGAGAACCTCGCCCTAACTTGAGCAAAGTCAAAGGCCCGGTTCTTTTAGATCGGATGGGGGGAGAGGCCTCGCAACGCCCATATGTGCCCCCACAGCCCTGTTAGGGACAGGAGGAGAACCTCGCCCTAACTTGAGCAAAGTCAAAGGCCCGGTTCTTTTAGACCGGATGGGGGGAGAGGCCTTACAACGCCCATATGTGCCCCCACAGCCCTGTTAGGGACAGGAGGAGAACCTCGCCCTAACTTTAGCAAAGTCAAAGGCCCGATTCTTTTAGACCGGATGGGGGGAGAGGCCTCGCAACACCCATATGTGCCCCCACAGCCCTAACTGGAGCAAACCCGAAAACCCGGTCCTTCTAGATCGGATGGGGGAGAGACCCCACAACGCCCTAAAGCGCCCCCGCAAGCCAGGCTAATAACGCAAGGAGGACCTCATGCCGGCCCGAGCAAAATGAAAGGCCCGGACTCCTACGGGAGCCGGGTCCCAGCGACAAAGAAGACTTCACCCGGACTCCTACGGGAGCCGGGTTCCGCTCTCAGTATCAGCCGCTGGTAAGCTCCGTCCGGACTCCTACGGGAGCTGGACTTCACCTTTAACTTTGATCGCAGAGGACCCCACCTGGACTCTTACGGGAGCCAGGAAATGCCTCCAACATCAGCTGCAGAACAGCTCCGAGGGAAACGAAAGGCTCCACCCGGACTCCTATGGGAGCCGGGTTCCAACGACAAAAAAGATTTCACCCGGACTCCTACAGGAGCCGGGCTCCATCGACGACATTAGCTACGGGACAACCACGCCCGGACTACTATGGAAGCCGGACTTTGCCTAGGACTTTGGTTGCAGGAAAACGAAAGCTTTGCCCTGGCCCCTACGAGAACCAAGCTACTCCAACTTCAGGAGGACTTCTCCGCTCGGACTCCCAAAGGAGCCGGACTCAGCTTCGACTTCAACAGAGATGAAACCCAAGCAAAAAGGAAAGCAAACAGTGCCCGAAGGCAACGGGAGCCTGGACCCCCAAATTCAAGCCCTAGGGGGGACTTTGGGCCCGAAGGGTCCCAAGCGAGCCTGCAGCCGTCAACGGAATCACAATTGGGTATCTTCGAACGGCGTAAGAACTGAAAAAGTAACTCGGCAAACGATAACCCCACTGAAGAGGCCGCCGACGACCTTGGGATGACGTGACACAGATGAAGAGAAGGAAAGGAAAATGAAGAAGTTCGACAGACAACTATTTAACGCGAGATGCAGACGAGGTACCAAAATCTCTTTTTCATTTAACAAGAGTATACGTTACAGGACCCAGTGGGTCAGAAAAAAAAAAAAAAAAAGGAGAGAAAAAGAAGATACACGACATTACAAGTCTCGCAAGCACGGTTCGGGCAGGATGAACCGGAGGCCGCTACGAACTCTTCTCTCCGTCTCTATCCTTCTCAGTCGCATTCTCCAGTGCGTGTAACAGCTCTCGCCCCATCTCGCCTCATTCTGTTTTCGAAGTCCCAACCCTGGCGGGAAAGGGGTGGGATAGATCTCCGGAGATGGTAAGGGCAACGGCGGCAGTAGCGAAGACCTGTTTCAAGAAGAACCGGAGTCACCTCGGAAGCGGTAGCGACGCCAGAGATGTGCCTCATCTCCAAACGCCCCACAACAGCCGCCACCCAAATTGCTCCGACAAGGTCGGCATGCGCTACTTCCACCATCCCCGCAACAAGTTCTACTGCCCCACCGTCGACGCCGACCGCCTCTGGTCTCTCGGCCCCGACGGCGTCAAGGATCCCGTCATGGCTTATGACGACTGCTCTGCCCTCTTGACCGGTATCACCCCGCCTTGCTACTCCAAAATTTGTGGGCAGAATAGCTTCACCAACAGCCCCCGTTATTAAACCCCTGTTGTTGAAGGAATTCTTCCTCGGGCCCCCTTTAAAATGACAGAGATTCTCACTGGCCGCCATTCTCCTCCTCACCTTCCTCCAAGCCGTAAAAATCCCCTCAAGAACAGCCTCCAGAGTAGAGGACATGGTGTGGAAACCCTCAGAGAAGAATTGGGGGGCTAAAGGGGACAAGGACTGGTGCGAGGGGGGCAAGACTCTCAAGGGAAAGAAAAGTGCCAGGATGAGGCCATGAAAGGACTGAGGGGTTTAAATAGCAGACGGATCCTGGCGCAGTTATGGCGGCGTGTATTCCTGGGCCAGCTGGTGTGTGCCACATGCCACGCTTATCCGCTTCATTGCTATATGGGTTGACCGCTCGCAAATTCCCGTGGCACGACGCTTGGGATCGCGCTTCAACGGGGGTTCCGAAAAGACTCTTCAGGTCACCTTCACCAAAAAGCGGGCTCTGACGTATGCACATTAAGTGCCAAAATATCTGGAGGCGGCAGTGCGCAGGATTCGAAGGGACGGTTTCGGCAGTACCCATCTCCCTCTCTCTCTGTACTTCCTTCATCTGAAATTCAAACTCAGAAGTAGGGGGACTGGTGTTGGGTATAAAATACCCACAGCCGAAACCCCTAGCGGAATCGACGACGGAACAGAACAGCACCGCCCGGACTCCTACGGGAGCCGGGCTCCACCACCGGCATCGACAGCAGCTCAGCACCGCCCGGACTCCTACGGGAGCCGGGCTCCGCCTTCGACTTCGAGCAGCTCGGCTCCGCCCGGACTCCTACAGGAACCGGGCTCCGCCTTCGACTTTGAGCAGCTCAGCTCTGCCTGGGCTCCTACGGAAGTCGGGCTCTGCCTTCGACTTCGAGCAGCTCGGCTCCGCCCGGACTCCTACGGGAGCCGGGCTCCACCACCGGCATCGACAGCAGCTCAGCTCCGCCCGGGCTCCTACGGGAGCCGGGCTCCGCCTTCGACTTCGAGCAGCTCGGCTCCGCCCGAACTCCTACGGGAGCCGGGCTCCACCACCGGCATCGACAGCAGCTCAGCTCCGCCCGGACTCCTACGGGAGCCGGGCTCCACCCTCAGTATCAGCTGCTGGTAAGCTCCGTCCGGACTCCTACGGAAGCCGGACTTCATCTTTAACTTTGATTGCAGAATGCTCCGCCCGGACTCCTACGGGAGCCGGGTTCCGCTTTCAGTATCCACTGCAGGTAAGCTCCGTCCGGACTCCTACGGGAGCCGGACTCCACCTACGACCCCAACCGAAAGGAGGACCCTTCCCGGACTTCTACAGAGGCCGGACTCCGACCGCTGCCGAGCCTCGATCAACAGATCCGCGCCCCTTTGCAGATCACAATAACAACCATGATCTTGTTCCACTTCCTGTAGCGGATTCCGCGTGGCTCCATTACTCTCTGACAGGCTGTGTCAACGGCCACGATTCTGCTCCGCTCCCTGCGGCAGGTGCTGCACGATCCCACTACTCACTGACAACCAGCGACAACGGACGCCGCTCCACTACCTGCAACAGGCCCTACGTGGCAGGCTATGACAATAGCCACGGGTCTACCCCACTACCTTTCGCAATAAATTTCCCTGACCGTGGGCGGCCCACTACCAGACGGTTACAAATGTCGCCATCAATCCGTTGCCCCCTCCGCCTATAAAAGAGGGACTCAGATACGTTATTCTCTAAGCTCATTTTCTTATCTCAAAACTCTGCTAAATTCTCCGTTCGAGCACTCCATTCTTGTTGAGGTAGAGAACTGACTTGAGCGTCGGAGGGTCTTGCCGGAGCAACCCCACCTCCGGTTTAGACTTCCCTTGCAGGTCCCGGCGGCGACCGCGGCTTCCCCGACTCCAGCTTCTCCGGCGCAAGCAGATTTTTGCACCAACACCAGACATGAAGGACTCTTCACCAGCTATCAGATCAGATAGGAACCTCTAATGTGTGTGACCCCACAGGTTGGAACCTAAGCCAGTAGCACAGGAACCAATTCCTGTACTAATCGAAGTGACCATCTAGCAATGGTACTCGACGATCGGATAGGTCGAATAGTCGCAATCGCAATACTCAGAACCTATATGAATATGGTTACTGTATAATTCATCCTTTTGACCTCTGTGTTTAGGATGACTCAGGGTTAAACTGTCAACCCTGATTAGATCATCCGAATCGTGCTCAACTCAAAACAGTCCTGTGACTCCTCACAAGGACTACCTTGTTCAAGGTTTTGCTAAATTGAAACACAACTGTACACAGCTCCTAAACTGGAGTGGTCAATCCCATCTTGACACACGCACTGACAAGTCAAGTACTTGACTACACCCAGCAGCCTTCCGTCACTGAATTAGAAATTCAGGTAGTCCAGTACCTAAGTGCAGTGAGTTGCTTGCAAGTCACCATGGCGGTCTCAGGTCGGAGGGACATTTATACCCATATTCCATCAGAGCAAATCTTAACAGTAGAAATAGCTCCAGAGTCGGTCACGTTTAGTGCAGATGTACCCTTACATCTCACCTGTATGCCATACCAGTGTCTCCACACTCATTGGTTAAGAGGACAACCAACCTATATGGCACATAACGACCTATGCTTGATAAACGTTGTCATCCTTGGTAACAATGTATCATTTGGTCGCGAATAGATTTAAGGACTAAACGACAAATCCTCCTTTGTCGAGTCTAAATAGTCCTAAGGACTTCACCACAACATAGGAGTTCATTAGAAGATGAAATATTTTGTGATGAAAAATGCTAAAATAATTTTTATTAATTCATAATTCATGTACATATACAAAAATGAGCACAACTGTCAATAGGCTGACGATTGGCTTTGGAACACTATTCCCAACAATCTCCCACTTGGCCTAAAGCCAATCGGTGCAGTATCTAATACCCATCTTCGACTTGTAATCGTTGAAATCCTTCACCGCAATGGCTTTAGTGAATGGGTCGGTCAGGTTCTCCTTTCTGTCGATCTTCTGAAGGTCGACGTCACCTCGATCCATAATTTTTCAGATGAGATGGTAGCGGCGCAGAATATGCTTCGTCTGCTGGTGTGCCTTGGGTTCCTTCACCTGAGCAATGGCTCCAGAGCTGTCACAGTAGAGCAGAACTGGACCAACAAGGGAGGGTGCTACTCCGAGCTCGGTGATGAATTTTCTCAGCCACACCACTTCTTTGGCAGCATCTGATACAGCGACATACTCCACCTCACAAACTGAATCAGTCACTGTGTGTTGCTTGGAACACTTCCAGCAGATAGTCCCACCATTAATGGTAAAAATAAATCCCGACATACTTTTGCTATCATCGTGATCAGACTAGAAACTAGAGTCTGTAAACCCTATAAGTCTCAAGTCTGATTCACCATAAACAAGCCACTGGTCCTTAGTATTTCTTAAATACTTCAGGATGGTTTTAACAACTTTCCAGTGATTCTCCCCTGGATCAGATTGGTATCTACTCACTACTCCTAGTGAGTATGCCACATCTGGTCATGTACATATCATGGCGTACATGATAGATCCCACTGCTGAAGCATATGGAATCCTACCCATACGCTCTCTCTCTTGAGGTGTTGTCAGACAATCCTTCTTCGAGAGAGAAATTCCATGGCCTATCGGTAGATAGCCTTTCTTGGAATTCTTCATGCTAAACCTCTTCAGCAACGTATCTATATACGTGGACTGGGATAAACCAAGCAACCTTTTAGATCTATCCCTACAGATCCTCATCCCTAGGATGTAGGAAGCTTCTCCCAAATCCTTCATGGAGAACTGTGACAACAGCCAAATCTTTATTCCCTGTAATGCAGGGATATCATTTTCGATTAAGAGAATATCATCCACATACAATACAAGAAATACCACTACTGGACCATTAGCCCACTTATAAATGCAGGGCTTTTCTTTGTTCTTGACGAAGCCATATGTCTTGATCGTCCTATCAAAATGTATGTTCCAACTCCGGGATGCCTGCTTAAGTCCATAAATGGACCTCTGTAGTCTGCACACCTTAGACTCATCAGTGGATGTGATTCCTTCAGGTTGTATCATATACACCTCTTCATCCAGCTCTCCATTCAGGAAAGCTGTCTTCACATCCATCTGTCAGATTTCATAGTCCAGATGGGCAGCTATCGCAAGCATAATCTGAATGGATTTGAGCATTGCCACAAGAGAAAATATCTCGTCATAGTCTATACCATAACGTTGACGATATCCCTTGGCAACCAGATGGGCTTTATAGATTTCCACCTTTCCGTCTACGTCCCTCTTCCTCTTGAAGACCCACTTACACCCTATGGGTTTTATTCCTTCGGGTGGGTCAACTAATGTCCACACATCGTTGACCTTCATGGACTCTATTTTGGATTTCATGGCCTCTACTCATTTCTCAGAGTTGGGTCTCTGCATTGCATCCATGTAGGTGATCGGATCCTCATCATTTTTATCAAGTTCGATAGGATCGTCGTTCCGAACCAAGAAACCATAGTATCTGTCCGGTTGACGTGGTACTCTACCAGATCGCCTTAAGGGTGCTTGAACAATGGGCTCCGAATCTGATCTAATCAAATCCGGTTCAGATTCAGCAACTTGTGTCGATTTTTTCACCTATCAAACTTCGTCAAGTTCGACCTTAGAGGCAACAGTCCCTTCACCAAGGAACTCTTTTTCTAAAAAGATTGCCTTAAGGCTGACAAACACCTTTTGCTCATCAGCCAGGTAGAAATAATACTCTTTGGTCTCTTTTGGGTATCCTATAAAATTACACTTGTCAGACCTAGGTCCAAGCTTGTCCGTAATTAAACGTTTAACATAAGCCGGACACCCCCAAACCCTAAGGTGTGAGAGTACTGGCTTACGTCCTATCCATATCTCATATGGCATTTTGGTTACAGACTTACTCGGAACCCTATTTAGAAGGTAACAAGTCGATTCGAGTGCATATCCCCAAAGAGAGATCGACAAACCAGCAAACTCCATCATGGATCGAACCATGTCCAACAAGGTCCGATTCCTCCTTTCAGATACACCATTATGCTGTGGTGTTCCAGGAGGAGTCCATTGAGAGAGAATCCCATTCTCCCCAAGATATGTCAGAAACTCATTGGAAAGGTATTCACCTCCTCGATCAGATCGAAGAGTTTTAATACACTTTTCAGTTTATTTTTCTACCTCATTTCAGAATAGTTTGAACATTTCAAACGACTCTGACTTATGCTTCATTAAATAGACATACCCATACCTCGATAAGTCGTCTGTGAAGGTTATGAAGTAGAAATATCCACCTCTTGCACTTGAGCTCATGGATCCACATACATCAGAATGTACCAGACCCAAGAGTTCACTAGCTTGCTCACCTTTTTCAGTAAAAGGTGACTTGGTCATTTTACCAAAAAGACAGGACTCACAGGTTGGAAGTGATTCACAATCACCTACTTCAAGAATTCCTTCTTGAGCCAACTTGTTTATCCTGTTCTTATTGATATGACCTAGCCTACAGTGCCAAAGGTAGACTTCTGACATATTATCTATTCTAGAGCATTTACCGAAGGTTTGAACCACATTAACAGGTTGTGATAGAAAGTAAATTCCATTATTAAGTTGTCCAACAAACATTGTAACACCATTCAAAATGATATTACAAATATTTTCTTTTATTAAAAATTGATAACCGTACATGGTCAAAAGGCCTACAGAAATAATATTTAATAAAAAGCTTGGACAATAGTGATATTCACTCAGAATTATATTTCGAGAATTGATTACAAGGTTCATGATTCCTAATGCTAGAACTGAAACTTTGCTTCCATCTCCAACATTCAGGAACCTCTCGCCTTCATCAAATCTCCTACTGACCTGCAGACCCTGCATCGAATTGCAAATATGATAAGGGCTTTCGATATCCAATACCTAGGCAGTAGTATCACAAATGAACAAGTTGCAAGGTGTTATCATATAAGTACCTTGCTTCTTCTTCGGCCTGTTCAAGTCCAGAGAGGCAATGTATAGAGGACAGTTCCTCTTCCAGTGCCCCTGCTTCTTGCAAAAGAAGCACTCCGCCTGGCCTTGGTCGGGCTTGTGCTTCTTGGTCTGACCCTGTGCAGACGTCCCAGCATGCAGCTGTACCTTCTTATTCTTCTTCTTCTTGTTCTTCTTCCCTTTCTTAAAGGGTCGATGACCAGAAGAAGACCCTCCCACAACATTTACCGACTCCTTATGAAGCTGGTGGTCCTTCTCAAAGTTCTGCAGCAACCCCAATAAGCCGTGGTAGTTCACTGCAGGCTTTGTCATTCGAAAATAAGTAAGGAAGGGAAGGTAGGACTTAGGTAGAGAATTAAGGATCGCATCCTTACCGAGCTGCTTGTGCAGGGAAAAACCCAGTTTACTTAGGCGCTCAATCATTTTGATCATGTACAGTACATGATCAGTGACTGAGGCTCCATCCCTCATCCGAGCAATGAAAATGGCACAACTAGTTTTGTGCCTTTCAATGTCGTCAGGCGTGCCAAAAGAGTCATTCAACATTTGAAGCATCTCCTATGGCTGGGCATTCTCGAACCTGCGGCTGAACTCATCATTCATTGCCGCCAGCATTATGCACCGAATGGTGGTGCGATCGTTGAGCCACTTCTGGTAAGTCTCTCGGACCGTCCCTCTAGCATTCAGGGCTGGCTCCTCAGGTGCTGGATCCGTTACTACATAAAGGATCCGCTTATGCTCAAGAATGATTTTTAATTTTTAATACCAGCTATCGAAATTAGGTCCCATGAGCTTGTCATTATCTAATAATGATCGGAGCGACAGGGTAGTGGCCATAGCTGCATAAAGAAAAACCAGACCTATATTAGTACATAAATTATTAATACTAAAGATTTAGACTTTAGTCTAAAGTTTCTCCCAGTATTTTTACGAATTGGTAGACTCAACCTCCAATTTGAGGAATTACTTTAATTTCTTAGTGGGTACGAGAATCCACAAAGACTACACACGAGCCCAACTTTGGTTGGTCAACCCATGTGCATCTATGGGTAGGTTCATAATTAGTTGTTTCTCTAAACAACTTCTAGTAATTGATTTTGCCCCAAAACCTAATCAGTAGGCTTTGGCCTCCACTAAAAAGATCTAGTTAGGTCCAACCATTAACATGACTTGATTTGGTGAATCAGACCAATAAATGATCAGGCCCGACTTTGACCGGCCAACCTGACCACCATCAGAAAGACTCAAACCTAATTATCATATTATGAATGATTATTTCATTAGTCAATAAGCACCAGACCTTTGGGCCTCCAATGATTATTAAACTAATGGACTGATTATCACTCACTTAATGGGAGGCTATGACTTAGTTATCACTATAACATAATCATTTTAGGGACCTAATAATTTTGAAAATTTTATTAAAGGATAGATGAGAAGAAAATATCATATCCAGCCAATTTCAATCCTCCCACTGACTTCACCAAGTCAGATTAAAAAAGATTTAATTAAAGCCGGCATTAGGAGCACCTAAATCAGTCACACTGATTTACCTAATGACATGGGTGAGCCCTAATCACCAGGTGATCTAATCAAAACCTAATTCACCAGGTTGGCCAGGTTAGTGAGATCAGTGGTGGGGATATGCCATTAACTCATCAGAGATCGAATCACTACGAGTAGCTTCCGCTTAAAAACCACTAGTCAAACTGCCAAACTTACCTTAGACACCAACCGGTTCATTAGTTTTAATTTAATCAACTTAGTAAATTGGGTTCCACCGCATAGCCATGAATTAAGTCCATCTTGGTCTAGTTAAAGACATGGACCCATTCAACTACAACTATTAGAGTTGAGTCTAGAGTATCCTTGACCTAATTTAATTCAACTTTTGATTAGATTTGATCAATTACTCTAATTTAGTCCATTTCTTTAAGCTAACCTTAGGTCTAACCCAATTATGGACCTAATCCATCTAACCCATTGACCCACAAGTTTATGCAATTGTCTTAGGTCTTAATTCATAATTCTAGACCTACTAGACAACACTTAATTCTTTTAATTAAGTATTTGGGCTGATGGGTCAAGGTTTGGCATTTTGAAAATAATTTTCAAATTTAAAAGGTTTTATTTTCTGTTCACCAAATATGTTGACTCATTTCATAAATAGCAATCCTATTGCTAATTACATAACAGAAAATAACTCAATCAAAATAAATCATGAATATTCCTTTCGCTACTTCATCTGCATGGGATATAATCACATCGGCACCCCTACCACCATAGGAGACCCCATCGAATGGGAAGAGAGGGCCTTTAAACCCTACTTTTCTCCTATGACCGGACGGCCATGGCAACCAACCCAATTCGATTACTTGTTACTTGGATCAAGTATATCTAAATATACCAATTTTAAAATTTAAATTTTAAATTTCAAATTTTAAATTTTGAATTTTGAATTTCAAATTTCAAACAAATTTTAAATTTCAAATTTCAAATTTTTGAATTTCAAATTTTGAATTTTAAATTTTAAATTTTAAATTTTGAATTTCAAATTTTAAATTTTAAATTTTGAATTTCAAATTTGAAATTTCAACCAAATTTCAAATTTCAAATTTTGAATTTCAAATTTTTAAATTTTAAATTTCAAATTTCAAAATTCAAATTTTAAATTTTGAATCTCAAATTTTAAATTTTGAATTTCAAATTTTTGAATTTTGAATAACTTTCAAAATTTAAATTTTAAATTTTAAATTTTAAATTTCAAATTTTAAACTTTTAGATTACAACTTAATCTATGCATCCAAATATATATATCATATCTAAGAACCCGCTCTGATACCATCTTATGGGAAAATTCAGTGCAGGGGTAAAATGATAATTTTAAAACTTTTTCAAAATTATAATGTTACAGTAAAAAAATATTAATTAATCTAATTAATTAACATAAATTTATCCTACACTAGGATCTAAATATGATATATAGCATACATGCATTTAAATTTAAAATTCGAATTTGAACAGTAAACACTTTACTGTAATATGTTCAGAACACAATACCTTTATGCGGATAGTAGATCGCCGCAATCTGATCACCGTTGGGAGAGTCTGATCATCACGATGCAGCCACATAGCGTGTCTGGCCTCTGTGGATCATCCACATGAAGCTTTCGATCTGATTGACTCCTCACGAGTGCTAGCTCGTTGTAGAGCCCTTTCGACGGCCGATGCTGATCGAACTCCTTCGATCGATGCTATCGATTTTTTGGATGCTCTGGATCATCAACAGATGTGCTTGAGAGGATGTTGAAGATCTTTCTAAAATTTGGTGGGCTCACGACACTCGTAGCTCACCTTCTCACTTCCCGAACTCCAAGTTGAAAACCTGAAGAACTCACTGAAACCCTACACACACTTTTTCTTTCTTTTTCTCTCAGAAGGATATAGACCTTCACCTTGCACACAAGGATTCCTCATACCCAGATTTTCTCTCAAAATTTTTTTTTTTTACATGCCCCACTCTTCTCCTCCTTTTAAAACAATGACAAACGTCTTATCCACGTAAGAGGATAAAGATGAGTAATTGCACATTTGAATTCAAATCAAATTTTGAATTCAAATGGAAACCAATTTATCACTATCCACTAAGGGCGTGAGAAGAGGAGGGCGTGGCGTAATTTGTACATGAGTGATTTCATGAGAATATTTTCTCATGTAATAAATGGGGCGTTGAAAGAGGATAAGGTCAAGGCGCTAAGATTGGTTGCTCATTCAAATTCAAACTTTATTTTGAATTTGAATGGCCAACCAATCATCCTTATCCACTCATTTGGCATATTAAAGTAGGGCGTGAGGAGGGCTTTATGTGAGAAAAAATTCATGAGAACTTTCTTCTCGTGAATTCAAATGGGCGCAGTGGAAGTGAGGTGGCGCAGGGAGAATGGGTCAAGGTAGTTTCATTATTTAAACCAACCTAATTGAACCAAATAAGTTAGGCCCAATTAGACTAATTTAAACCTAACTAAATTAGGCTTAATTAGAATCAATAAAATCCTAATCAAATTAGAAATTGATTAAGCCCAACCCCTGATCAAATCAGGGACCAAACCATCTCGACGATTAGGTCAACTCTTAACCTAATCGGATCAAACCCAACTAAATCCAATTCAATTGGACTTGATCCAAAAATAATTACTCAATCAAATTGAGTTAATTAGTGGTCAAATCACTAATTAAACCTCTCATAAAAATTGAGTCCAAATCTGATGGATAATCAGACATCAGAATTCATCGATATGTAACCCTGATCGAAGAGTCCCAAACCAGTGGGACTCTTGACCCCAGTATCCAAAATGTGTGGAATTCATGATCAGAGAATCCTGATTCTCGATCATAAAATCTCAGACATGAAGGACTCTTTACTAGCTATCAGATCAGATAGCAACCTCTAATGTGTGTGACCCTGCAGGTTCGAACCTAAGCCGGTAGCACAGGAACCAATTCCTGTACTAATCGAAGTGAGCATCTAGCAATGGTACCCGATGATTGGATAGGTCGAATAATCACAATCGCAATACTCAGAACCTATGTGAATATGGTTACTGTATAATTCATCCTTTTGACCTCTGTGTTTAGGATGACTCAGGGTGAAACTGTCAACCCTGATTAGATCATCCGAATCGTGCTCAACTCAAAACATTCCTGTGACTCCTCACAAGGACTACTCTGGCCAAGATTTTGCTAAATTGAAACATGACTGTACACAGCTCCTAAATTGGAGTCGTCAATCCCATCTTGACACACACACCGACAAGTCAAGTACTTGACTACACCCAGCAGCCTTTCGTCACTAAATTAGAAATTTAGGTAGTCCAGTGCCTAAGTGCAGTGAGTTGCTTGCAAGTCACCATGGCAGTCTCAGATCGGAGGGATATTTATACCCATATTCCATCGGAGTAAATTTTGACAGCAGAAATAGCTCCAGAGTCGGTCACATTCAGTGCAGATATACCCTTACATCTCACCTATATGCCATACCAGTGTCTCCACACTCATTGGTTAAGAGGATAACCAACCTATATGGCACACAACGACCTATGCTTGATAAACATTATCATCCTTGGTAACAATGTATCATTTGGTCGCGAACAGATTTAAAGACTAAACGACAAATCCTCCTTTATCGAGTCTAAATAGTCCTAAGGACTTCACCACAACATAGGAGTTCATTAGAAGATGAAACATTTTGTGATGAAAAATATCAAAATAATTTTTATTAATTCATAATTCATGTACATATACAAAAATGAGCACAACCGTCAATAGGCTGACGATTGGCTTTGGGACACTATTCCCAACATATTAGGCCTTAGATCTTCCATCATTGTAAATATGCAGGCATGCTATCAGTATTAATTTTTTTTGACTGGTCACCATAGTTTAGTTGCATCGGAAACATGCAACCACTCTATTAGCAAAGAGTTGCTCTAGGGTGAAGATGGGGTTGGGTCCAATATCTGTCAGGTGAGGAACTTAATGATGGCTTTGCACCTACTTATGAACGGTGGATCGGGCTTAACTAAGGAATGTGATCAATATCTATCAGGTGAGTTCACATGACTTAGAGACCAAGTCATTGCAATATGCTTGGAGAAGCATCTAGGTAGGAAGTTATCCATTCAGCGATGTACGTGTTATTAATATCTGTCAGGTGCGGTACACAGCAGCACCCACTAGAAATCTAATTATCGCATTAGGATTTTTATTTCTTCATCTGAAGAGTATGAGAGATTTAAAACAATAGTGAAAGCCTATTTATTTCTTAAAATTTTTAAAATAAATTATAAAATAAGTATAAACATCTAATTAGAATCTTTACTCTTTGTGGTTTATTGTGTCAATTTTCAACCCTCTAGCTCGAATCCTAGATATCGACCGTTTAACCAAAATTCATTACACACTGGCTCAGAAATCTAAGAATCATTCTTAGTTTTAGATATTAAGCCATGTTCTTGATCAGATTATCTCTATCTTATCAGTCAATCTAATCCATAGTCAACGAGCTATACTGGACAAGTGGATTGACAATGATAATAAAGATAGGTGCTATAAATTGGAGTCCATGTGTGATAAACTCCAACACATGCATAAGGACATGCTCACTACCAATGACATGCTAACTCATCTACAAGAATTGTGAGGTGATCAGAGTCACACAATGCATAAGATGCATGATGGGCAGTCAGTCCATGATTATTATTTGACAATGATCGAGGACATTAAGGAGCTTGAGAAGCTCGATATGACCATGCATAAGAAATTACTAATAGATTTGATCCTACAATCCCTTCCTAATTTGTATGGATAGTTTATGATAAACTACCATATGAATAATCATGATAACACCTTATCTGATTTGGTCAAAATGATGGTAACTAAGGGTCTTGAAAAGTTTAGAGAAATATACCTGAAGAGCCTAAAAAAATAAAGATATGCCTTGAGAAGACATGTCGAAATTGCTCAAAACTGATCTTACGATTTTTTCTTCTCTCAGTTGAGTATTAGACTCTAGTGCCTGTTTATGCACTTTAGTACAAGGTCTAAGAGAATGTAGAGGGCTGAAGTAACCCTTTGAGTTGGCAAGAGGGCAAGTGCTGCACTATGGCCGAGGGCACCTAACCTCTGTGACTACTGTTTGGATTTAGTTCTTAGAAATACTCTGTCATTTGTATGGTGATACATCTGTGAACTTATTTGAGTAAACAGTGAGTGCCATTAGGTCTGAGAGATCCAGAGTTGAGGTAAACCTGAAATATTTATGGTACCTTAGGCTAGGTCATATAGGAAAAAAAATGATTTACAAACTAGAGAAACATGGGCTATTATACTTATTGACTATTGAGTTATATCTAGTTTGTGAATCATCTCTTAAGAAAAAATGATCAAGCTACCCTTTGTGGGACAAGGGGAAGGGACCACTAACATACTATCCCTTATACACATTTGATGTGTGTGGCCTATTTGATGAGCTAGATAAGGGAGGTTATCTCTACTTTACTACCTTTACTGATGATTCATTATAGTATGGGTATGTGTATGAGATATAAATCTAATGTCTTTGAAAAGTTCAAAGAGTTCAGTTGTGAAGTAGAGAAGTAAATCAAAAAAATTCTAAAAGTACTTCGATCAGATCGAGGAGGCAATGCCAAAGTCAAAATTTTTCAGTTGTCTCAAAGAAAATAGCTTAGTTTCACTATAGACCCCTCTTAGTAAATCTCAGCTCAATAGGATATCTAAGATGAGGAATAAGGCTATATAAGATGTGGTCCAGTCCATGATAAACTTCACTAATTTAACTTTTGTTTTGTTTAGAGACATACTTTAAATTTACCTATTGAATAAGATATCCTCTAAATCTATTTCTACCACACTGTATGAGATATAGTAAGATAAGAAATTGAGTCTTGATCATTTCAAGATTCAAGGATGTTTAGTCCGTATCAAGCATAGCAGGCGGGATAAGCTAGAGGCTAGGTCTATGAAAGCTCATTTCATAAGATATCTTAAAAAATTTGAGATACTAGTTTTTTTTTCAAAAGATCACAATATGATTGTGACTCATCATGCTATCTTCTTCAAAAATAGTTTATCCAAGATAGAGATAGTGAGAGGATAAGCTCAAAGAGAGAGTCTCTAAAAGTAATAAGTCATAGAACCTGTAGAACCTATTCATGATAAGCCAGTATATGTAATACCTTCTACACCTCGTAGATCAAGTAGGATCTCTCATCCTTATGAAAGGTACTTGGTATGCTTACAGAGGATATAGAAAAAATATTTCTCATAGGAGATAAAAAATATTTCTCATAGAAGATAAAAAATATAGAGATAATCTCAAGACCTACAATGAGGTGATGTTGGACATCGACCTCGAGAAATGGATGTGTAGAAGCCTCCTTGAATGGATATCTTGAGAAGATATCTATATGGAACGGACTATGAATTTTACTTTTAGTGATAGAGATCACAATGCAAAGGTCCATACATGGACTTAAGCAAATATCTCGGAGTTGGAATACTCTTTTTAATGGTGTGATCAAATTATTTGATTTCATCAAGAACGAGGATGACTCATGTATTTACATGAAGGTCAGTGGGAGTGCTGTCTCATTCTTTGTATTGTACATGGATGACATCCTCTTGATTGGGAGTATCCCATGCTGACATCAATTAAAATATGGTTGCATATAGAGTTTTCATAAAGACCTAGGGCAAGCAACCCATATTTTGAGAATAAAAAGGTTTATAGAGATAGATCTAAAAAGATGCTTGAGTTTTCACAGAAAAGTATATAGGGGAGATGCTGAAAGGGTTCAGCATAGAAACCTTCAAGAGGGCTCTGCTATCCTCTTGGGTATAGGAGTATGCCATGCTATGTACTGGACTTGATATAGTCATTGCTATAAGTGTCACAAGCAAATATCAGTCAAATCTAAATTAAGAGCACTGGATTATTGTGAAAACATCCTTAAGTACTTGAAGATCTTATTCCTGATCTTTCAAAAAGGATCAGAATTAAAAGTGGGAGGATACATCGATTCAGACTTAATGTCTGATGCTGATGATAAAATATCTACATCATGGTGTGTTCTTTGTTTGATATATTGGAATGGTTTCCAGCAACCATTCAATGGAAGCTGAATATGTTGGAGACATATAGGATGTATTCTGCTTTTTATATTAGTTACAGAACTGGATATTATACCATCAAATATCATGACACTGTACCATAAAGATAATGGCTCATAACTCTTGCTAAGAAGTCTAGGTCTCACTAGAAGTTCAAGCGTATAGAGCAGTGGTATATGCGACTACCTCAAGCAGAAATACATAGAGGTGAAGAGAGTAGACTCCACATAGGATGTGCTAGATCCAAGTCACTTAGTCAATCAAAGATCGAAGTTTGTCTTGAGAAGATGAGGCTTATATAAATGGTCGATTAGCCTTAGTGCAAGTGAAAGATTATTAGACTTATACCCTAAAAGCCAATCTTAGCTGATGCATATCATAATTCAAAGATATGATTTTGTACTTAACGGGCACTCTTAATTCCATTCATATTATATGTGTCTATGAATCATCCAACGGATTAACAAAATGATGACACATATTCTCAAAGAGTTAAAAATTTAAGGCATGTATCATTGATGGTTAATTCTTAAATTACTTTTGATCATAAGATCATCATGGAGATTGTGATTGATCCGGACAGATCGATGTATGGATTGCTTTCTTTGGATAGATGAGTCTCGAGTCTATAGTGTAGGAACATTGAAGTGAGAGTGCAGATGGTTGTTAGAGAGCAATTAGCACTGAGCGTGACCAATACAAGAAATCACATAGATGTCTACTCACTCATTAGTAGCTTCTTGATGCTGTAGTTGTGTAACTGATCCTTTGATCTGTGGTGCTACAGTTACTTACAGTGAGACTGCTAGAGTTTGACTATATAAAAACAAGGTCTTAAAGAGTCTTTGTAGTGGATATTGATGATAGTTGATCCAGTAAAGAAGCAGGATGAACATCTAGATGAGATCTATTGACTTTAGCAGAAAAGAGTAGCTCTATGTGATTTATAAGGCTAAATTCAGAAGTCCTTGACTAAGATAGTGTGATTAGTAGAAAGGAGTTTCCATAGGTATTCATAGGATGAACTCGAATCGAATAAATCTAACATATGACTAACGGTGAAGTTTGACGAGTTTTATATGATCTCTATCTAATCGAGACTCACTATAGAGGGACTGTATTACACATTAACTGCACCTAAAAATTTATTATTTTTATTCTGCTAGGTTGTCGTTACATACTGATAGGTGTCATTGATGGATTATGAAGTCCATGAGCATTATCTTGATGATCTATGATCTTTGATGGGTAGAGTTAGAACTATTCTAATCCGTTGAAAGAAATTTTAATGATATTGTGATAAGATTCACAATATATCTCACTACCAGATGGAATAGAATCTATGGAGTCATACACAAAAGAGACTTTTGATTGATCCGATGATTGATTTGTGATTATAAATCATAATAAGATTTAATTATCAATATGATTAATAATTAATCAAATGCAAAAGTTGTAATTATCAAACTTACTAAGTGTTAGTAAGTTGTAAGAGGATTTAGTTTGCAATTGGATTACAATAGGACTCAATATGATTGAGTTATAGGGTTCAAATCAGATTTAATTGAATAAGATTCAATTTAATTTGATTTGAATTTGATTGGATCAAGTTCTATTGGATAACAGACTTGATTGGATCAAATCGTATTAATTATAAGATAATCTTATATCCAAGAAATTAATCCCTAGTTTGATGAAGATTTGATTCAATTAATGTTTTAATTAGATTAGAGCCTAATTGAATTTTTAATTGGGCTAGGACTTAATTAGATATTTGGTTATAACTAATTCTTAAGTTAGTTAGGATTAATCCAAGAATTGGTTAGAGCTTGAACCAAGATTCAAGGAAGTCTTAGTTTGACTAGGACTCATCTCTTCCTAACCGCCCACCTCTTCTCCACACTATTCCTCCCTCACACATCCCCCTCTTTCATGTGGAATATTCCATGCCCAAGTCCTAGAAAATAGGAGCCCTTACATGCCACAAAATTAGGAGGATTTCTATCCAAACTCAAAATCCTCCATGCTGAAATTAAAGCCATGCAGGCAAGCCTTTTAATGCTGCAAAAAGAGAGGATTTTGAATCCTATTCAAATCGATCCCAACGCCCCTTTAAAAGGCCTCTCTTGGGTGCTGGTTGGGGTAGTTAATGCAGGAAAATCAAAAATTTAAGCATGGGTTTTGGCTGACTTTTAACGTTGAAGGGCTGCTGGTTTTTATGGAAAAAATCAGAAATAGGTCCTTCGTTGGTGTGAGAAAAAGAGAGGAAGAAGGTCTTCCTCATGGACTAAAGAAAAAGAAGAAGAGTCTTCCTTCATATGCATGGGAAAAGGGAGAGGAAGAGTTCCTCATTGAAGGTCTGAAAATTAAGAGAGAAAGATTCTCTCTCATGCATGGAAGAAAAGAGAAGAAAGGATTCTTCTCTAGATCTCTAGCGTAGAGATCATATACATGGTTCCAAGAAGAAAAGGAGAGAGTCTCTTTGTTCTTCTTCACCTTCTTCTATATCCTTCTAATCTTCTTCTTCTCTAAGAGTATCTTAAGAGAAAAAAAGAGTTCTCATCAACTATCAAGATGCAATCTCTATAAGAGAGCTAGCACTCCGGTGAGATCAAAGACTTCTGATCAGATCAAGGCCTTGTGTGGATATCCGTAGAGTCCATATGCTTATGCATCAAAGGGACCTAAAAGATATCCAAGATCATTACTTTGTAGGTAAAGATTGACTCACAGTAAAGATCCAAATTTCAAGATGGAAAGACAAATCAGGTACGCGATCTAATCATATGTTTACTTTTTAGATTAAAAATCTAATCATGTTATTTCTGTATATGAACTAGATCCTTAGGTGCTTACATATGATGTATGTGTGTTTAGATTAAAAGTGTTTTAATCTATTATTCTGCTATATTTTGATTTTGAAAAGTTTTGAAACATATATGCATGAGCACCTTAGAAATCCCAACAAAAAGTAACCCCTGAGAATGATGGGGATGACCAAAAAAGGATCGAGATGATAACAAATAATTAAAATGATGGTGGACCACAAAAGAAGAAGAAACAAGAAACTCTCTCTTGGCTGCAATAGACAAATCCTTGCAGAGAAGGAAGTGATAAGGAAGGTAAAAGATGGCTATATATACTCTTCCTGGATGTCCATGATCGAAACACTGGCCCTCCTCTTTCACCATAGATGCTGACATGTTGCACGATCTACATCATTGTGTCTTCCGCCCTTTCGCCATACCTAGCCTATAGTGACACTATGCAAGGCACGTCCTAACACACTGAGGAGATCCAGCACATGAGCAAGATCCCTTATACTTCGATAATAGGGAGCCTCATGTATGTCATGTTATGTACACGACCTGATATTGCCCTTGCTATGAGTGTCGCGAGCAGATATCAGATGAATCCAGGTGAAGAACATTGGATTGCTATAAAGAACATCTTTAAATACTTAAGAAGAATTAAGAATTTGTTCTTGATCTTTGGTAGAGGATTGGAGTTAAAAGTGAAGGGATACACCGATTCAGACTTCAATGCTGATGTCGATGATAGAAAATCTACATCGGAGTGTATTTTTTTATGTAATGGCGAATCGGTTAGTTGGAAGAGTTTCAAGCAGCCGGTCATTGTAAATTCGACCATGATATTCGAGTACATTGCTGCCTCTAAAGCTGCTAAGGAAGCTTTCTAGTTCAAGAAGTTTATTATGGAGCAAGGTGTGATGCCATCTGATGCCCTTGCACTTCACTATGACAACAATGACACCATAGCCCTAGCTAAGAAGTCTAGGTCTTACCAGAACTCTAAGCATATAGAGCAGTGGTTCCACATCATATGTGAATACCTCGAGAAGAAGTTCATTGAGGTACAGAGAGTCGACTCCATGCAGAATGTGATGGACCCACTGGCTAAGCCTCTTAGCTAGCAGAAGATTGAAGCTCACCTTAAGAAAATGGATCTTAGGTATATGACTAATTGGCTTTAGGTCAAGTGGGAGTTCATTAGATGAGTGCCCTAGAAGTCAATTGTTGGCTGACATATTTTATAATTTTAGGATTTACTTTTATACTTGTAATATTTTTATTATTAATAAAGGATAGTTTTATTCCAATCATATTTTTTTATCCATGATTTGTCCTAGAAATTAACAAAGATGATTTTGTATATTTTTAAGGTGTTGAGAATTTGAGACATACATTAATTAGTGATAAGTTTCTAAATACTCTTGATCAAATGATCGTCATGAAAGACGGTGATCAATCTATTTAAAGATCAGTATATGGATCACCTCCCTTCTGGATAGATGAATCTCTGATCTGCAGTATAGAGAGACTGAGGTGAGAGTGTAGGTGGTTGTTAGAGAATAATTTATACTGAGCATGACCAATATAAGAAATCACTTGAATGTCTACTCATTCATCTATAGTTATCTCGATGCTACACTAGTATGAGTGATCCTTTGACCTGTGCTATCATCGACTATTCGCAATGAGGCTACTGAGTTTAACCGTACATTCTCTTGATCCCTAACCATTCGAGTCCTTACTGTGTATGTTGGCTACAATAAGTTCAGATATGCTATTAGAAGTAGGATGCACCAAGAAAGAATCTATCAATCTCGATAGAAAAGGAGAAATCCTATGTGATTTGCGAGACTGAGTTCAGAAAGTCTTTAACCAAAGCAAATGTAAATACTGAAAAAGAGTTTCCACGGAATTTACAAATGAACTCAAGTCGAGCCAATCTAGCATATGACTGATGATGGAGTCTGACAAGCTCTCCATAACCTTCATCAAGTCGGGACTCATGATAGAAAGACTGAATCATACGATAACTATACCTAAAAATTTATACTTTTATTTTATTATATTATTACTATATACTGTTAGGTGTCACTGGTGGATTATCGGACTCATCGGGCATCATCTTGATTATCGATGATCCTCGAAGGGTAGAGTTAAAATTATTCCAACCCATCGAAAGAAGTTTCGATGATATCATGATGGAGATCATAATATATCTCACTACCAGATAGTATGGAACATATGAGGATTTTTCTTTTACGGTGAAGATTAATTGGAAAGAGAGAGGAGGTGCATGCCTTCCCTTTTGGAAAGACCAAGGGGCTCATACCCCTTGGAGTGGGCAGATGAATGAGAGAGGGGCCCACCCCTCTTTTATTTTGGTGTGGAAGGAGAGAGAGAGAGGTGGCGTAGGCCTCTCTTGTGCACTTAAAACCCTAAGCCAACTACCTGCCTTAAAGAATAAGGGGCGCCCCCTCATCTTGCCTTATAAGATGAGAGCACCCCATCTACTTACCATATGAGGCAAGGGCCTTTCTAATTGGATCTGATTTTCTTAGAAAGAAAATCAAACTAAAAGGCAAGAGACCTTATGAGATAAGGACTAATTTTTTTAGCCTGATTGGATAATGATTTGAAATCAAGGAAAGATCTATTTAAGGAATGGTCTCCTAGGGTTTTAGAATGAATTGAATTATGATTTTAGATCTTCTCTCTCCATCTCCATGCCATCTCTTCTTCTTCCTCTCTTTCCAATGCCCAAGGGTTGGGCATCCCACCTTCCCACACGTCCAAGTTGCAGGTGATCTCTTCCAAAGCAAGGAATAGGGAGAAAAACTGTAGTTCAAGCATTGAGATCATAGTCAAATATCAAGAGTTGATCAAAGGTCCAAAAGGTTGAAATTCATCTTGAAGAAGATGGATCTATAGCGAGAAGAAAGGTTTGAAATTGATCTCGGTAGATACCTATAGAGGCCGGACACGGTGTGGCTCAAGAACCTTCAAATCTAGGATCATCGATTGTCGTGTATTTCAACCCATGCAAGGTATTAAGATCCAATCTCAATTTTAATTTTTAATTATTAAATTATATGCATATCTTAGATCTGGACACGGGTAGTATTAGATTTGATCTCAAGCATGTGGGGTTAAAGGGGTTTAACCTAGATCTACTTCTGCTGTTTCAAAATTATTTTGAAATCTATGCATGCAACCCTATCCATTTTCTAGTAGTGATATTACAGCCATTGGCTTTTTAAGACATGTATAATCTAATTTTTATGTTAGATCTAAAAGTTTAAATTATTTAATATTGATCTTGTACTGGTATAAGGTTGTCTTGATATAGGATTTACCCTCTATATTGAAAAGGTTGTCCTAGCACAAGATTGATCAATTTTGAAAATTATTTTTGAAAGATTTAAATCAATCTTTTAGATCTAAAAATAGTTGTATATAATATATCTTTATTCAAGTTTAGATCTAAAATTAAAATGATTAAATGTTCGCATCGAACTGGTATAAGATTGTCCTAATATAGGATTTACCCCTATATTAAAAAGATTATCCTAGTTTGATGTGAACTATTTTTTTTAAATATTTTTAAAATATTTTAATTATTTTTTTAGATCTGATTATATATGTATTTGATATGTAGATTCTTAATTTTAGATCTAAAATTTAATATGTATATATATATGATATATGTTTGTAGTTTAGATCTAAAATTTGATATAGGTAATATATGACATCAGGTTTAGATTTGAAACTGTTTCAAGATCATAAGCCACTAATGCATGCAATAAAATATAATCTAAAAAATATTTTTAGAATCTAAAAATTATGTTATTGCATGTGGGATGGGTTAAACAAATTAGGTCTAGGGATCAAACTATAATTAGGTTCAATTGATTAGATCAGGCTAGAACCCATTATCGATTTTAAGCAGTTAATTGAACCTAATCAATTATTAGTTAGGGTTGGGTCAAAAGGGCTCAAAGTCAATTTTAGTTGTAGTTGATCGCATTGATTCATATTTTGATGTAAATTGATTAACTCAAGACCTAATTTGGCTCAGTGGTTTGGGTCCATACCAATAGGTTAACCTGATCAATTCTAATCGATCAATTTGATGTCTAAGACAAGTACCTAGATTGTAGTTATTTAATTGGTTCTATTATCTGATCTGACCAATTTGTTAGTATCTAACAAAAGCAATTAGGGAGACCCCCACTCATCTTAACTTACCTGATCATTTTGGAAGATTATGTTTTGACTTAGGTTACTTATTGATACGAGTTCACCCATACCGACTAGGTAGGTCAGACATGTGATTGTGTTGACCTAAATTTGATCAGTTAGATATCAAATCTGATGACTTAGAAGAGATCTAAATCTAAATCTTCTTACTAAATATTAAGTCTAGCAGTCTTCTACCATCGTAGAGATGTGGGGGTCTTCCTGACATTGATCGTTCTCGACTGGTTACAGTGGTTCGATTACATTGAAAAGGTATAATCACTCTATTGACATTAGATATCTCGGGGTAGAGATAGGATTGGGCTCAATAACTGTTAGGTGAGGAATCTAATGACGGCTTTGTGCTCACTGGTGAATGGTGCATCTGACTTAACTAAGAAATATGTCAATAACTGTTAGGTGAGGCCACAGGACTTAAAGATTGAACCCACTGTATCTTACTTAGTGAAATAATGGACAAGATGTTGTCCACTCATTGATCTATGCTCATCAATAACTATTAGATGAGGTGTGTATAGATCAATGAGATCGCAGTATCTACTAGAAATCGATCACATATAGGTTTCTATTTCTTCACCCGAGGAGTGTGAAAGATTCAAAAAAATAATGAGAGCTTTGTTTATTTTTAAAGTCTCTAGAATAAATATTTAATAAGTATAAATATCTAATTAGAAATAATTCCCTCTATAGATAACCATGTCGAGTGCCAACCCTAGCCTGTATCTTTGACATAAATAGGTTGATCGAGACGAACTACAAAAACTAGCTCTGAAAATTTAAGAATCATTCTCAGTTCCAAAAAGCTAACCCATGTCCTAGATCAGGATGTACCTGTGTTACCAGTTCATCCATCCCCTGATCAATGAGCCATACTTAAAAAGTGGGTGGATGAGGACAATAAGATGAAATATTCATTCTAGCATTCATGTCCAATGATCTTCAGCTACAGCATGAAGATATAAGGACTGCTAAGGAGATGCTAACTCATCTGTAAAAGTTGTATGGTGAGTAGAGTCGCACAGCTCATTTTGAGGTCTCTTAGAGATTATTCAAAGTAAAAATACATGATGGGCAGTCCGTCAATGATCATTGTTTGACAATGATCAAGGATATCAAAATAAGCTTCAGAAGCTCAGGATGAACATGATGTTAGATGTGTGCCCTAGATGCCAGATTGGCTGACACATTCCTGTACAAATATAAGGGCAAATTTATAATTTTGACTATAAATGAATAAAAGGGTTATTCTATTGTCACATTATGTACATTATGTCTGTGATACATCCTTTGAGTTAGTAGGAATGTTAATTCATATTTTCAAGAGTTGGAAATTTAAGGCATGAATTTACATAACTAACTCATAAACAGCTCCTGACCATAAGATCATCATGAAGATGGTGATAGATCCGGAAGGTTGGTGTACGATCGCTTCCTTAAGGTAGATCAATCTTGAGTCTATGATGTGGAGACACCAGAGCAAGAGTACAGATATTCATTGAGAATGAAAGTACTGAGCGTGACCACCTCGAGCAATCATAAGGAAATCTACCTTCTCATTGATGACTAGCTCGATGCTGCAACTGTATGTCTAGTTCTTTGACCTGAGCTGCATCGACAGTTCACCTTGAGTGAGTTATAGTTTGACTACATCATAACTCGATCTCCTAGCCATTCGAAACCCTAAGGTATATGTTGGCTGTAGCATATTCATTGTAGGAACCAGATTTCACCAAGATGGGATCTGTCAACCTCGATAGATGAGAGGAGTAGTCCTATGATGATCGAAAGATCGAGTCCTTAAGCTCATGGCCATGGCAGAGTGAAATAATAGAAAAGAGTTTTTCATTGGGGTTTTACATCGGACTCGGATCGATCGATTGATTCATATGACTGATGTTGGGTTTGACGAGTTCACCTTAACTCTAATTCAGTTGGAACTCATGATAGAAGAACTCAATCACACAGGTAGCTGCACTGAGAGGTTCATCTTCATTTCTGATGGATTGCCACCGTATACTGC
Source organism: Elaeis guineensis (assembly GCF_000442705.2). Classification (NCBI taxonomy): domain Eukaryota; kingdom Viridiplantae; phylum Streptophyta; class Magnoliopsida; order Arecales; family Arecaceae; genus Elaeis; species Elaeis guineensis. The sequence goes on from NC_025998.2 coordinate 43,036,280, forward strand.
TAGGTATTACTGATAGATTTTGGGAGCAATTAGAATGATCTTGATGATCGATCATTCTAATTATCTGAATCAGAAGAGTTTTGGTCCATCGAAAGGAGTTTCGATGATGTCGATGATGAGATCACGATATGTCTCATTACCATACAAAAATGAACCTAACTAGGTCACACAAACAAGAGTTAGGGTCTGGATATCATCAATTGAGCTAGCCCAATTCGATTGATTTGGATTAGATCCAATTAGGTTCAAAAAAATCGTGCTAGCACACGATTGAGCCTAACTTTCTCCTCGTACAATCTTTTTCATCTCGACTGAGCCAAATATGATTTGACTCACCTAGAGAACCTTGAAAAGATTTCTCTCAGTCTGACTAGAGCCAGTCCAACTCAAAAAAATCTTATCTTAATTCATGAAATGAATTTAAGACAACACCTGTCAATTTCTATCACTTGCCATTTTTATTTTAGGACATCGGTCAAACATTGACTTATAAATCTTAAACTGAAGGCCACTTGGCAAGAGGTCATTGGAGAATTTTTGTGGAGTGTCCACCTGCTAAATTAGGCCTCAAATTGGGCACCAAGATCAGATTGGGCGTGCGCCCTAAGTGGATAAGGATAGAGTCCCATGAGATAAGGACTCTATGCCTTGATCGACTCAAACTGTTGGGCACCAATCTCACTGTGTTTATCCAGTGTTGGCACCAACAGTAGGAGGGATTATGGGAATTTTTATCTGATATGATCAGATGACATCACTCCATCAATCAAAATTTTTCCAAAATTAATTAAAATTTTCTGATTGGTCTAATGATGTGGCACTACATGGCACAGCAGGGTCTATTTAAACCCTGTCTGCGCCTAGGGTTTAAAGAATCTGCTCAATCTCCAGCAAAAGCCTGATATCCCTCCACTTCTCTATATCCCCTCTTGTCTTCTCTCTCTCTTCTTCACATCCAAGAAGTTGGGCATCCATCTGATGCTTGTGCAAGGCATGGTGGCTCCCTGATCAAAAGGCTGCAGGGATTTGTCGAGAAGCTACTGCTCCAACTTCAGAAGATCTTTTGAAGATCTTTCAGATCAGATCTAGATCTATTTTTTGGAGCAAAGATTTGTAAGGAGAAGATGATCTAGATCCTACTTGAGTGGATATCGGTAAAGGCCAAGTGACTGCATGGCTATTTTTGAACCTCGGGCATTGCTGCGATCATCTACAGGGTAATCTAGTTACCCTAGAGGTATTTCTCTAATCCTCAAGTTTTAGATTTAATTTTAGATTAAATATTAGATAATAAAAATTAAATCTAATAGACCTTAGATCTAAAATAAAGTAGGATAATTTTTTTTAAAAATATTCTACCCCAGATCTCATTAGATCTGGAAGATCCTACAAGGAAAAAGGCGGTTTTTCCTTCAACTGGTATCAGAGCCAGATTGATGGCTCTATTTCAGATCTAATTTAAATCTGATTTTTATTTTTATTTATCTGATATTAATAGATTTTATATGTCATATCAGATATGATTGGATCTAAAATTAAAAAATTTAAAATTAAATCTAAGTAGATCTAACATGTATGAGATGCATGACTAGATTAGGAATAGTTTAAACTATGAATAGTCTTGAAGTTTTATATTTTAATATGATTAAAATATAAATTAGATCTAATTTATTTTTTGATTTTCTAATGTTATAAATATTATATTCAGATCAGATAATAGAAAATAAAATTTAATTAATTCATAAGATTGATCTGCTGCATGCCTAGACTAGTTGTAGAATTGTTCTAGTAACTGTCTAGAATAGATTTTATATTGAATAGTTCAATTTAAATCTTATTTTTAGATGTTACATGTGATGTATCAGATCTGAAAGCTTGCTAATTAGATCAGATTTTAATACATGAGATGTATGCAAAGCATGTATAAGTTAGATCTAAAATTATATATGTGATATGTAACTTAGATCTAACTAGTTTTGTAGTTAAATCAATATTTTTGATTAAGATATTCCTCATGGCTGTCCAGTCATAAGAATAAAGTAAAATTAAAGACCCTCTCCTCCCATTCAATGGGGTGTTCTTATGGCGTATAGGGGTGCTGCGCGTTCATCCTTAATCAGAAATCAAACTTATTTTTCTACAAAACCCTAGATCCTGAAATCTTAGGATTTATTTTACATATTTTGTTTATGAACCCAAGACTTAATTAATGAATTAAGCTTATGAAATTAAATTAGGTCTAAAATTAAAAATTTCAGATCTAAGTCATTTTCATAAAATTGGGTTCAGGCTTAGGTAGCTCAATTAGGTCTAGCGGTTGATCAAACCGAATCAAAAGTTGGTTAGGTAGGATCATGAAAGCTAATAATTGACCAGCCTAATAGGATTAAGTCTAGGTCAAGGTTGAATCACATTCATATGTGACTCGATCAAGTTAAGACCTAATTTTGCTCAGTGGTTAGAGCCTGGATTGTAGGCTAACCCAATTGGTTCTGGTTCGATAATTTGGTGTCTAAGGTAAGTGGGGCAGATGCGACCGAATGGTTTTTAATTTGGAGCTACTCAACTCGAATGTGTTCTTGTCAAGTTAATGGCATATCCCTTCCACCGGTCTCACTTATCTGGCCATATGTGTTGACCCAGTTTTGATTTGAGGCGGCTAACAATTCGAGCTAATCCATGCCACTAGGTTAGTCATAATTGTTATGACTATGTCAAGTCAAGTTTAATGAGACCTAAATTAAATCTTCCTAAAAAAATATTAAGTCTAAGGTCTTCCACCATTGTGGATGTGCGGACCCTTTCCGGGGTTGATTGTTCTCGGCTAGTTACAGTGGTTCAGTTGCATCGAAAAGATGCAACCATATCCATTAGGCATTGGATGCTATGGATTAGCGGATGGGTTGTGCTCAATATTCTGGATATGGTGAGAGACTCAATCAAGAATCTAGTTCATGCAAATGGTGGGTCTGACTTAACTAAGGATTGGAGCAATGTTTCAGACACGGTGAGCTTCATGAATCAGAGACCAAGTTTTGGGTGCACCATGATTAGAGAATCATTGGATAAGAGTTGTCCACTCATCGGTTGACCCATCACCAATAACTGTTAGGTGAGGTGGTGAGCCAGTCGGTAAGACCGCACCACCCACTAGAAATCACTAATCACAGAGATTTTCATATCTCTACCTAGGGAGTGTAGGGATCTAAAAAAATAGTGGGAGCCTAATTTGTTTAAAAATGAAACCCCTAAATAAATTGGTTAAGTCTGATTACAAAATCTAACTAGAAACTTTTGACTCTCTACAAGAAACATGTTTGCGTCCAACCTTCTGACCAAAATACTAGACACCCACAGATTGACTGGACCTAATTTCAAAGACTGATTGAGAAACTACAGAATTATTCTGGATTTTAAGAAACTGACTCATGTCTTGGATCAGGACCCACCTGCCATACCAGCATGTCCGACTGCTGAACAGAGAGCATCTCTAGAAAAGTGGACAGATGACGATAACAAAGCCAGGTACTACATGTTGGGTGCTATGTCTGATGACTTACAGCACCAGCATGAGAACATTATGACTACCCGCCAAATGTTGGCTCACCTACAAGTGTTGTTTGGTGAATAAAGTCGCACAGCCAAGTATCAAGTCTGCCAAAGATTTTTTAAGGCTCAAATGCATGATGGGCAGTCAGTCCAAGATCATTGTTTGATAATAATCAAGGATCTTGAGGAGCTTGAGAAGTTCGATATCATCTTAGATAAGGATTTTCAGATTGATGTGATCCTTCAGTCCTTGTCTGATGCATATGGTCAGTTCATCATGAACTTTCATATGCATAAGATGCAGTGTACCTTGGCTGAGTTAATGAACATGTTGGTTATGGCTGAGCTTTCTTTGAAAAGTTCAAAAGACTCAGTCCTTACTGTGGAGCGGACTTCTTCTAAGAGAAAATCTTTTGGAAAGAAGAAGAAGTCTGCGAAGAAGCAGAAGGTGGATGGGAAGAAGAAGAAGACGAAATCGAAGAAGAAGGCTGCTGAAAAGGAAAAATATTTCAACTGCAATTCAGACGACCATTGGAAGCGAAACTGTCCTCAGTACCTGGCCACCCTAAAAAATAAGAAGGATGGTCCTTCTGGAGGAATGCTCGTTATAGAATCTAATCTTACGGTTTCCTCTGCATCCAGTTGGGTACTTGACTCTGGTTCTAGTGCTCATTTATGCACTTCTATGCTGGGTCTTGAGGAGAACAGAAAGCTGAGGGATGGGGATATGATCCTACGCATCGGGAATGGAGCAAGAGTTGCTGCTGTAGCCATGGAAACCTACCCTCTGCGATTACCATTAGGATTAGATTTAGTTCTTAGAGACTGTTATTATGTGCCTGTAGCAAGCAGAAATTTGATTTTTGTTTCATGTTTAGCACAAGAAGGCTATGTGATTAGCTTTCATAAGAACCATTGTAACATATTTTATGAAAATAATAAAGTTGCAAATGGTTTTCTTATTAATGGTCTCTATCAGCTACATATTGATATATCTGTATTTCATATCGAGCAAAATGTGAATGCCATGGGAATTAAAAAGCCTAGAGATAGTCTAAATGATAGGTATCTGTGGCACCTAAGACTAGGTCATATAGCGAAAGACAGGGTTAACAAATTGGAGAAATCCGAGCTATTGAGTCTGTTGACTTTCGAGTCATATCCAGTTTGTGAATCATACCTTCAAGGCAAAATGACCAAGCATCCTTTTACAGAACATGGGGAAAGGGCCACAGACCTACTTGCCCTAGTACATACAGATGTATGTGACCCATTTGATCTGCCAGCTAGAGGTAACTATGTCTACTTCATTACCTTCATCGATGATATATCTAGGTATGGATATGTGTTTCTAATGAAACACAAGTCTGAAGCTTTTGAAAAGTTCAAAGAATTCAGACATGAGGTAGAAAAATAAACAGGAAAGCCCATTAAGGTTCTTCGATCAGATCGAGGAGGTGAATATCTTAGTCGGGAGTTCCTAGACTATCTTAAGGATAATGGCATAGTCTCTCAATGGACTCCACCTGGAATGCCACAACTCAACTGGATTTCAGAATAAAGGAACCGGACCCTATTAGATATGGTCCGTTCCATGATGAGCTTCACGGACCTTCCTGAGTTTCTTTGGGGACATTGTCTCATGACAGCAATATATGTATTGAATAGGGTTTCCTCTAAAATCGTTCCTACCACACCATATGAGATATGGCATGGTAAGAAACCAAGTCTGAGTCATCTTAGAATTTAGGGTTGTCCGGCTCATGTCAAGAGACAGCAGGCGAACAAGTTAGAGTTCAGGTCAGTGGGAGCGCAGTTGTCTTCCTCATACTATACGTAGATGACATCCTCCTGATTGGAAATGATATTTTCATGTTGACCTCAGTCAAAATATGGTTGTCTAAGGAGTTCTCTATGAAAGATTTAGGAGATGCATCCTTTATACTAGGTATTAAGGTCTATAGAGATAGACCAAATAAGATGCTAGGACTTTCACAGAAGATGTACATAGAGGAGGTGCTAAAAAGGTTTAGCATGGAAAACTCCAAAAGAGGTTTAGTACCTTTTAGACATAGCATTCATCTCTCCAAGAAGATGTGCCCTAGCACACCTAAGGAGATTGAACGCATGAGCAAGATCCCTTATGCTTCGGCAATAGGGAGCCTCATGTAGGCCATGCTATATACACAACCTGATATAGCCCATGCTACGAGAGTCACAAGCAGATATCAGTCGAATCCAGGTGAAGAGCACTGGACTTCTGTGAAATGTATCCTTAAGTACTTGAGAAGGACTAAAGATATGTTTCTAGTCTTTGGGAATGGAGAACTCCAGGTTCAGGAATTTACAGACTCAGACTTCATGTCTGATATAGATGATCGAAAGTTGACATCTGAAAGTCTGTTCATTTGCAATGGTGGTGCAGTTAGCTGGAAGAGTTTCAAGCAGACGGTGATTACTGATTCCACTATGGAGGCAGAGTATATTGCTGCATCAGAAGCTACGAAGGAGGCATTCTGATACAAGAAGTTTGCCACAGAGCTTGGAGTGATGTCATCGGATGCCATCCCTCTTTACTGTGACAATAATGGTGCCATAGCCCTAGCTAAAGAGCCAAGGTCTCACCAGAAGTCCAAGCATATCGAGCGGTAATTCCATCTGATCCATGATTATCTCAAAAAAGGTTTTGTCGAGGTTAAGAGAGTCGATTCCACAGATAATGTGGCAGACCCGCTGACAAAGCCATTAGGCCTGCAGAAGATCGAAGCCCACTTTGAGAAGATGGGACTTAGATATGTAGCCAATTGGCATTAGATCAAGTGGGAGTTTGTTAGATGTGTACCCTAGATGCCAGATTGGCTGACACATTCCTGTACAAATGTAAAGACAAATTTATAATTTTGACTATAAATGAATAAAAAGATTATTCTACTATCACATTGTGTACATTATGTCTGTGATACATCCTTTGAGTTAGTAAGAATGTTAATTCATATTTTTAAGAGTTGAAAATTTAAGACATGAATTTACATAACTAACTCATAAACAGCTCCTGACCATAGGATCATCATAAGGATAGTGATCGATCCGGAAGGTTGGTGTACGATTATTTTCTTAAGGTAGATGAGTCTTGAGTCTATGGTGTGGAGACACCAAAGTGAGAGTACAGATATTCATTGAGAATGAGAGTACTGAGCATGACCACCTCGAGCAGTCATAAGAAAATCTATCATCTCGTCGATGACTAGCTCGATGCTGTAGCTGTGTGTCTAGTTCTTTGACCTGAGGTGCATCGATAGTTTACCTTGAGTGTGTTATAGTTTGACTACATCATAACTCGGTCTCCTAGCCATTCGAAATCCTGAGGTGTATGTTGGCTATAGCATATTCATTGTAGGAAATAGATTTTACTAAGATGGGATCTATCAACCTTGGTAGATGAGAGGAGTAGTCCTACGATGATCGAAAGATCGAGTCCTTAAGCCCATAGCCATGGCAAAGTGAAATAATGGAAAAGAGTTTTCCATTGGGGTTTCACATCGAATTCGGATCGATCGATTGATTCATATGACTGATGTTGGATTTGACGAGTTCACCTTAACCCTAATTCAGTTGGGACTCATGATAGAAGAACTCAATCACACAGGTAGCTGCATCGAGAGGTTCATCTTCATTTCTGATGGGTTACCACCATATACTGCTAGGTGTCACTGATGGATTTTGGGAGCAATTAGAATGATCTTGATTATCGATCATTCAAATTGTCTGAATCAGAAGAGTTCTGGTCCATCGAAAATAGTTTCGATGATGTCGATGATGAGATCATGACATGTCTCATTACCGTACGAAAATGAACCTAACTGGATCACACAAATAAAAGTTAGGGTCTGGATGTCATCAATTGAGTTAGCCTAGTTCGATTGATTTGGATTAGATCCAATTAGGTTCAAGAAAATCGTGCTAGCACACAATTAAGCCTAACTTTCTCCTCGTGCAATCTTTTTCATCTTGTCTGAGCCAAATGTTATTTGACTCACCCAGAGAATCTTGAGAAGGTTTCTCTCAGTCTAACTAGAGCCAGTCCAGCTTAAAAAAGTCTTGTCTTAATTTATGAAATGAATTTAAGACAATACCTGTCAATTTCTGTCACCTGCCATTTTTGTTTTAGGACATCGGTCAAACGTTGACTTATGGATCTTAAACTGAAGGCCACTTGGCAAGAGGTCATTGGAGAGTTTTTGTGGAGTGTCCACCTACTAAATTAGGCCTCAAAGTGGGCATCAAGATCAGATGGGGCATGCACCCCAAGTGGATAAGGATAGAGTCCCATGAGATGAGGACTCTATGCCTTGATCGACTCAAACTGTTGGGCGCCATCTCACTGTGTTTATCCAGTGTTGGCACCAACAGTAGGAGAGATTATGGGAATTCTTATTTGATATGATCAGATAACATCACTCTACCAATCAAAATTTTTCAGAATTAACTAAAATTTTTTGATTGGTCGAATGATGTGGCACTGCATGGCGCAGTAGGGTCTATTTAAACCCTGTCTATGCCTAGGGTTTAGAGAATCTACTCAATCCTCAGCAAAAGCCTGATATTCCTCCACTTCTCCATATCCCTTCTAGTCTTCTCTCTCCCCTCTTTACATCCAAGAAGTTGGGCATCCATCTGGTGCTTGTGCAAGGCGTGGTGGCTCCCTGATCAGAAGGCTGCAGGGATTTGTCGAGAAGCTGCTGCTCCAGCTTCAGAAGATCTTTTGAAGATCTTTCAGATCAGATCCAGATCTAATTTTTGGAGCAAAAATTTGTAAGGATAAGATGATCTAGATCCTACTTGAGTGGATATCGATAAAGGCCAGGTGATTGCATGGCTATTTTTGAACCTTGGGCATTGCTGTGATTATCTACAGGGTAATCTAGATACCCTAGAGGTATTTCTCTAATCCTCAAGTTTTAGATTTAATTTTAGATTAAATATCAGATAATAAAAATTAGATCTAATAGACCTTAGTCTAAAATAAAGTAGGATAATTTTTTTTTTTAAATATTTCATCCCAGATCTCATTAGATCTGGAAGATCCTACAAGGAAAAAGGTGGTTTTTCCTTCACATGGATAAGAAATTATAGGTAAATTTGATCCTCCAGTCTCTTCCTAATTCATATGGATCATTCATTATGAATTATCATATGAATAAGATTGATAGCACTTTATCTGAATTGCTGAACATATTGGTGACAACTGAGGGCACCTTGAAAAGTTCAAAAGGTACAGTTCTGATTGTGGAGTGGACTTCCTTTAAGAGAAAGTCTTCTTTCAAGAAAAGAAGAAGTTTACAAAGAAGCAAAAGAATGAGGCCAAGTCCAAGAAATAGGTTCTAAAGAAGACTGACGATAAGAAAAAATATTTCCACTATAATATCGAAGGCCACTGGAGAAGGAACTTTGCAGCCTACCTGACGACTGTGAAGAAAAGGAAGAAGGATGGGCCCTCTGATGGTACATCTGATATGCTTGTAATTGAAACTAATCTGACGGTTTCATTTTCTTCTAATTGGGTTCTAAATTTTGGTTCAAGTGCTCACCTATGCACTTTTATACAAGGTCTGGAAGAAGTTAGAGAGTTGAGGGAAGGCAAGATCACTCTCCAAATTGACAATGGAGCAAGAGTTGCTGCTATAGTCATTGGGATCTACCCTCTGTAATTATCATTAAAAATTAGTTTAATTTTAAAAGACTGCTATTATGTACTTGTAGCTAGTAGTAATTTAATTTTCATATCTATCTGGTACAAAATAATCATAATTTTCATTTCAATAAAGATATGTGTGCCATTTATTTTGAAAATAAAGTTGTTACATGTGCTTTTTTGATTGACGATCTTTATCATTTGCATATGGATGCGAGGATTTATATTAACAAGCAAAATATGAAAGTCGTAGGGTCTAAGAGACTTAGAGATAGGATTAGCCAAAAATATCTATGACGCCTTATGCTAGGCCATATAGGAGAGGACAGACTCAACAAACTGAAGAAAGATAGTCTTCTCGGGCCATTGACTTTTGAGTCTTATCCGATTTATGAGTCCTATCTTCAAGAAAAAATTACTAAGCTACCCTTTGTGAGACAAAAAAAAGAGAGCCATTGAGATATTAGCCCTGGTATATACTGATGTATATGGTCTATTCGATGTACAAGCCAGGGGTGGCTATGTCTACTTTATAACTTTTACTGATGATTATTCACAGTATGATTTTATGTATTTGATGCATCATAAGTCTGAAGCCTTTGAAAAGTATATTGAGTTCAGATATGAAGTAGAAAAGCAGATGAAAAATCCATAAAGGTTCTTCAATCAGATCGAGGAGGAGAATATCTTAGTAGAAAATTTTATTTCTATCTCAAGGATAATAGCATAATCTCACAATGGACATCTTCAAGTATGCCTCAGCTCAACGAGGTATCCGAGAAGAAGAATCAAACCATATTAGATATGGTTCAATCTATGATGAGCTTCACAGATCTTTCTATCTTTCTCTAGGGACATGCATTACTTTTTGCAATTCATTTTTTGAATTGGGTTCCCTCTAAATCCATTTCTACCATACCATACGAGTTGTGGCATGGTAAGAAGCCAGCTCTTGGGTATCTCAAGATTTGGAGATGTTCAATCTATGTCAAGCGACAGTAGACGGATAAGTTAAAAGCTAAATTTTTTAAGACTTGTTTTATAGGATATCCTAAGAAAATCATGGGATACTACTTCTATCTTCCTAAGAATCATAATATGATTATGAGCCATCATGTGGTCTTCTTGAAAAAAAAATTTATCCAAGATGGAGGTAGTGGGAGGAAGATTAAGCTCCAAAAGAAGGTCTCTAAAGAGCATCGAGTCCAAAAACCTGAACCTAGTAATGAGCTAGTAGATGTGGTACCTTCTCCACCTCGTAGATCAAGTAGGGTCTCCCATCTTCCTAAAAAATACTTAGGTATTCATACAGAGGATCTAGAAGAAGCATTCCATGTGAAAGATAGGGACATTAGGAATGATCTCAAGACCTATAATGAGGTGATATTAGATGTTGACTCTGAGAGATGGATGGAAGCAATGAAGTCAGAAATTGACTCCACGTATTCCAATCAAGTTTGGACCTTAGTAGATCTATTTGAAGGTATTATACCTATTGGGTGTAAATGGATCTATAAAATAAAAATCAGAAAATCTTTGGCTCAAGCAAGTATGAATACTGAAAAAGAGTTTCTACGGGATTCATAAGTAAACTTGAGTCAAACCAATCTAGCATATGACTGACGATGGGGTCTAACGAGTTCTCCATGACCTCCAACAAGTCAGAACTCATGATAGAAGGACTAAATCATATGATAACTATATCTTGAGATTTATACTTTCATTCTACTAGATTGCCATTATATACTGCTAGGTATCACTGGTAGATTGTGGAACTCATCGAGCGTCATCTTGATGATCGATGACCCTCGAAGGAGAGAGTTGGAATTGTTCCAATACATCAAAAAGAGTTTCGATGATATCGTGATGGAGATCACAATATATCTCACTACCAGATAGAATAAAACCTATGGGGTCACACATTAAGGGATTTAATGTTGAATTAATCAATTAGACTTGTGAAGTTCTAATGGGATTAGGATTTAGTGAAATCTTATTAGGTTTAAAAGAATCATGCTAGTACATAGTTAAATCTAATTTTTCTCTGGACTTAGATTCTTTATTAGATAAGGATTGGATCAAGTCTATAGCCTTGAATCTAATATAAATCTTTTTTGATTTGGAGCATCTATTTGAGGGCTCTAAAGGATTGGATCAAGCCAATTAGTTGGCAAATAAATCTTCTTATTTTCTCTCTTGATTTTTTTTTTGTGGTGAGGATTAATTGAAAAGAGAGAGGAGGTGCATGCCTCCCTTTTTAGAAAGACCAAGGGGTGCATACCCTTTGGAGTGGGCAGATGAATGAGAGAGGGGCCCACCCCTCTTTTGTTTTGGTGTGGAAGGAGAGAGAGAGAGGGGCTACACCCCCTCTCTTGTGCATGTAAAATCCTAAGGGGGTGCCAACTCTAAGGGCTATGCCCCCTCTCTTGTGCACTTAAAACCCTAAGGGGGCACCAAGAGTTGGCGCCCTAACTATCTGCCTTAAAGAGTAAGGGGCACCCCCTCATCTTGCCTAATAAGATGAGGGCACCCCATCTACTTGCCATTTGAGGCAAGAGCCTTTTCAATTGGGTCTGATTTTCTTAGAAAAAAAAATCAAATTAAAAGACAAGGGACCTTATAAGATAAGGACTAACTTTTTGCCTGATTGGATAATAATTTGGAATCAAGGAAAGGTCTATTTAAGGGATAGTCTCCTAGGATTTTAGAATGAATTGAATTGTGATTTCAGATCTCCCCTCTCCATCTCCATGCAATCTCTTCTTCTTCCTCTCTTTGTAATATCCAAGGGTGGGGTGTCCCATCTTCCCACACATCCAAGTTGAGGGTGATCTCTTTCAGAGCAAAGAATAGGGAGAAAGACTGTAGTTCAAACATTGAGATCATAGTCAAATATCAAGAGTTGATCAAAGATTCAAAAGGTTGAGATTCATTTTGGAGAAGACAGATCTATAGTGAGAAGAAAGATTCGAGATTGATCCCAGTGGATACCTATAGAGGTTGGACACATATGCGGCTAAAGAACCTTCAAATCTAGGATCATCGGTTGCAGTGTATTTCAACCCTCACAAGGTATTGAGATCCGATCTTAATTTTAATTTTTAATTTTTAGATTATATGCATGTGTTGCCCAGCTATGCAACGCAAGAGGGGGGGTGAATTGGGTTTTTTAAAAATTTAAACTTAACTTACAACTATGAAGATTATTTAACAGTGAGCAAGATAAGTATAGAGAGTGTAATTTATGCAAGGATAATAGTTGGATGCTAGAATTTAAGAGAATGGAGAAGTTTGAAAGGAGAGCAATCACAACACAAACAAGAAGATTTATAGTAGTTCGGTGCCAACCTTGCACCTACATCCACTCCCCAAGTTTCTACTTGAGAATTCCAATCCACTAAATTATATTCAACCTGAATACACTCGTCGGAACCTCTGACTCTAGCTATCCCAAGCTAAACCACTTATTTTTCGGGTACAAGCCAACCTAATACAATCCGATTCAAGGTTCGGATCAACCTTCCCACATTTTAGAACCTTTCCAAAACAAAAATAATAACTCAAAAAGAGTATTATAGTTAATTGCACAGAAATACAGATGAAGCTCCTTTAATGAGTGAATAAAGCTTTAAATATACTTTACACAATTAGAAGGAAGCTCTTTCAGATTTTTTCAAGGTGGTTGGAGACTTGAATGAGCTCTTGAGGAGTTGGTGGACTTGAAATAAAAGCTTCTTGAACTTTTTTTGGTGGGCTCTTGCTTAAGGTTGAAATAAATGCTTGAAGAACCTTTTTCAAAAATCTCTTTCATTTTTGATTCCCTCCTTTAAGTCCCTTTATATAACTTCAAATAATAGTGGAGAGTAATCTGGACTGAAATAGAGCCGTTAAAGCATATTAAATGAGCATTAAATGCAATTGAAATGGGTTAAAAACTAACCGTTGCGGAATTTTCCCATCACAGGGGTCGACTCATGCTCATGGGTCGACTCATCGGGTCGACCTCTGTGGAACAGAATAGAAAATGACTGTTCTGTAATTTTGGCCTACGAAGCAGCAGAGGTCGACTCATGCCAAGGGGTCGACCCATAGGGTCGACTCACAGAGTGTGCCAGCCAATATTTTCGCGTGCCGTTCAGCCCTTTAAGCCATGAGTCAACTTATGGGATCGATTCAAAAATAGAAACCTGATTTTCTTACAAAATACACTTCCAAAAATGTTGAAATTTCCTCCAATAGATTGCACGTCTTTTGTTCTTGCTCTTGAGGCTTCTAAATCAGGTCTTAATAAAATTATGATTTTGCCCCTGAAATGTAATAAGTCTTTTTTTAAGCCAAAATTATTAGTAATCCCCTCAAATGCTTTGTAATCATCAAAATCAATTCAAAGAACAACAATCTCCTCCTTTTTGATGATGATAAAATACTTGAGCAAAAGTATATATAAGACATTGAACATGAATTTCAGATTTATGAAGATGCATTACTTGAATATTATAGCCAAGTATTGGAATGAGATGCATCATAAGCAGTTTAAAAATAAATTTGAAATTTGCTTATAAATGTATTTGCCTGGAAAGAAAAAGCTAATTTTGATTCTTTGGCATATGACACATGTACCTATTTGTTTAACAATTTACTTAATGTTCAATCTTTATTGCTCTTAGAATTGTTGCTTGATGTTCAATCTTTATTGCTCTTAGAATTGTTGCTTGATGTTCAATCTTTATTGCTCAATCTTGATTTTGATTCTCTACTCTTCCTTTTTGACAGCATCAACTAAGATTCTCTACTTCCCTTTTTAAAGGACATATATTCTTTATTCCTTCCTTTTGATGGAATCAATTTCTTTAGCTTCCTTCTTTGATTGCTTGTTTCTTTATTGCTTATTGTTTTACTCCCCCTCAATATAGCAATTGTAAAAGATATATCAATTTGCTCATTTAACAGATATTGCTATTCAAGTATTTCATGATTTAAAAGTAATTCCATTTGATTACATTCAGAGATATTCATTGAAAGTCAAAGTACATATATATATATATATCCAAAAAATAACTGAATACATAGATGTTTCAATACATAAATGTCAACTTAGAGTATAAAAGACATAGATAGAAACTATCCAAGAGTCAATCAGTCAACATTACATTGCATGACCTACAAGATAGATCTTAAAAACTAAAGATAGGATAGACTACACTAGATCTAATAGATATCATGACTGGATGGATCGGAGTCTGATGAATCAGAGATGGGGTGAGGAGATGAAGGATCATGTCCACGAGCTCGACCTCGATCATGTTTGTCTCTACCACGGGTAGAGGTTCCAGCACGAGTGGAGGGGTGAGAAGATCCTGAAGGCTGAGAAGCAAAGGACTGAGCTACAAGTGAGAGTCTGATGGTGTCCAGAAGGTTTAAAGCTCTCGACACAGATTGTAGCAGTGCAGTGAACTGAGTGGAAGCATGCTCACTAGAGCCCCTGATCTCTCTCTTCAGAAGTCAAAACCACTCTCTAAGACTCCTCGCAGTCTGGCTGCCTCCGCAGATAGGTCTGAGACCTCAGTGATGTCCTCATGCGGCTGTGGATGGGCTAGAGCTAACACTTATCCCTGCAAGTTAAGTACTCTGCCAGTCAATCTCAATACACAACTCTCAAGCTACTCGATGCATACTGACTGATTAGTAATCATCTGAAACACAGTGGAGATGTGGAGGATCAGTGTCTGATCAGATACACCGTGAGATGTCGATCCCTGAGCAAAAGCTGAAGTGCCCATCTATCGAGATAGTATGGAAGCTACACGTTGAGATATCATCTCTATCTGATCGTCAGCCAATCTGATCTCAGAAGGATGTGCTCTGCTGTCCGACTGCTGAACTGAAGTGTGCCTCCTCGCAGACTCTGACGGTCCAACCTCGTGGTCAGAAACAAACTGAATATCTGGAGATACAGCCCTATGATCACGGAGGGGTGAGGATGGTCCTTCCTCCTCTACTCTGTCCTCAGCTCTCTCATCCACACCTTTTGTCCAACCACCATCAGTTTTGAAAAATCCCATGCGGTGCAAAGTATGGCGGTTGATAGTGTCGGAGTGGGATAGCCTAGCTACAACCTCCCCCTCAAAGCTAACTCTGAACCTTCTAAATACTAAAGTGAGAGCCATACCAAAAGGCAAATATGCCTTAGACCTATTTAAGGTCTCTCTCATAGTCTCAAACATCAATGCCGGGAGGTTCAGGGGGGTTTGAGTAATAACATGATACATAATGTAGATGTCCCGACCAGAGAGGAGATCATGTCTACCACTTCTAGGAAAAAATAACTTAGTTACCATGTGGTGTAGCAGCCTCATCTCAATGGAAAGAATCTTTGCCTCTAATTTGTTTAGGCTTCCAGTGAAGGTTCTCCCTAGAATAACATTTATTCCTTCCTCTTTAACTGGGAGTTTCATGTTTGTGTATCCCTTACAAGGTAAATGAAGAATTTCTCCCAAAAGCATAGGATCTAGGCTAATTTCTACACCCTTTACTGTGGATTTTACTGTTTTATTACTGTATCCCAAATTCAGATAAAATTCTCTAACAAGATCTACATAAGTATTTTCTTTTAGGGAGCAGTAGAATTTTCACTCTTGGTCCTTAATTTTTGATCCGATAGAGAACCCTTCCTTTTCAAAAAATCTGAAATCAATATTTTTGCCGGGCTCTACCTTCCTATCGGAGAGGGGTACCTTACTAGGGCTGATTGGAGACCTGGTTGAAGCTGGAGCTAATGCAGGAGCAGGGTTTGAAGCAGAAGTGGTCTCGGTTGCTTGTCTCTTCTGGCGCACACTTTTCTCCAACCCGCGAACTGATTTCCTCCTCTGTGGAAGCTTCATCTTCGGAGCCATTTGCGCAAGCAGAAGAAGCAAGGAATTTAGGAGAGCAAATGTGAGGGAGAGATGAAGGTTTTTAGTGGAAGGATAAGGATTTTGGAGAAGTGGAGTGCCGATTTGGAGAAGACGGGTAGAGTCTAGGATAAGCTCGATTCGCTCCAAATGAAGAAGGAGAAAAGGAGAAGCTTGGTTCCAAGGGGGCGATTTAGAGGGTGAGAGATGGTGGGAGAAGAGTTTTTTGGAGAAAAACTTGGGTTTGAGGAAGAAGAGAGGGAGTCTTTTGGCTTGGTGGAAGGAAGAAGACGGAGAGTTGGGTCGGCTCAAGGGAGGATTTTCAACAAGAAGAAAGCGTCTGAAGGATTTAGTCAATATTACAAGTTTACCCTAGGGTCGACCCTGGGGGTCGACTCATGGCACAGAGAAATTCAGAAAAATGATGAAATAATTTCAAAAAAAAAATGAAACATTAGGAGAAGGATGTTTACCCAAAAATTGATTATGAGAATGATAATTTTGGACTTTTGAGCTCAAAAGAAAAGATAAGAATTAAGCTAAAAGGATTTTTGATGGTGATACCTTGAAATCAGAGAGACACTTAAGCAGATGGATCAAGGATTCTTAGTTCTCTTCTAATTTCATAAAATCTATCTTCACTTAAGGCCTTGGTAAAGATGTCAGCTAATTATTTTTCAGTACAAACATAGTCAAGAATTATGTCTTTATTTTGGACATGTTCTCTTATAAAATGATGCCTGATTTCAATATATTTTGATCTAGAATGTTGAATTGGATTTTTAGTGAGATTTATGGCACTAGTGTTATCACATCTTATGGGAGTTTCATTGAGTTTGATACCAAAATCTTCGAGTTATTGCTTAATCCACAAGATTTGAGTACAACAACTTCCGACTGCAATGTATTCGGCCTCGGTCGTAGACAGTGCTATCGAATTTTGTTTCTTGCTAAACCAAGAGATTAGGTTAACTCTAAAAAATTGGCAAGTTCCACTAGTACTTTTTCTATCTAATTTACATCCAGCAAAATCGACATCTGAATATCCTATTAAGTCAATTAGTGAGTCCTTAGAATACAATAATCCTAGAGTTTGGGTACCATTTAAATATCTAAGGATTCCTTTAACTGCATTCAAGTGTGATTCTTTTGGGTTTGATTAAAAATGAGCACACAGGCAAACACTAAACATAATATCAGGTCTGCAGCAGTTAAATATAATAGAGAACCAATCATGCCTCTATAAAATTTTAAGTCTATACCTTTACCTTCTTCGTCCTTGTCAAGCTTACATGTTGGGCTCATGGGTGTGCCAATTGGTTTGGAGTTCTCTATCCAAATCTTTTGAGTAATTCTCTTATGTTCTTGCTTTGGGTGATGGAGATTCCTTCCTTTGTTTATTTGATTTGGAGTCCAAGGAAGAATGTAAGTTCTCCTATCATGCTCATCTCAAACTCTCCCTGCATGAGCTTTGCAAAATCTTGACAAAGAGTTTCATTAGTAGACCCAAAAATAATGTCATGAACATATATTTGTATAACTAATATATCATCTTGATTTCTTTTAAAGAAAAGAGTTGTGTCTATATTTCCTCTTGAAAAATCATTATTAAGTAAAAATTTGCTTAGCCTTTCATACCAAGCCCTGGGTGCTTGTTTCAAACCATATAGAGCTTTATTTAATCTAAAAACATGATTAGGAAAAATATGATTTTCAAAACCTGGAGGTTGTTCTACATAAACTTCTTCAGTAATATATCCATTTAAAAAGGCACTTTTGACATCCATTTAGAATAATTTAAATTTCATAAATCAAGCATATGCAAGTAGAAGTCTAATTACTTCTAATCTAGCAACAGGTGCAAAGGTCTCATCAAAATCAATTCCTTCTTCTTGATTATAACCTTTTGCAACCAATCTTGCTTTATTTCTTATTATATTTCCATATTCATCTAATTTATTTCTATATATCCATTTTGTGCCAATTATTGAATAGTTTTTAGATCTTGATACTAAGGTCCATACATTATTTCTTTCAAATTGATTAAGTTCTTCTTACATTGCATTAATCCAATTATAATCTTTTTAGCTTCGTCTATAGTTTTAGGTTCAAGATGAGAGACAAAAGTAAAATGATTGAGTGCATCTTTAAGTGAGGAACGAGTTCTTACACTATGTGTAGGATCACCAATGATTAGTTCTTTGGGGTGATTGTGATCATACCTTCATTCTTTGGGTAGATTATTTGTACCTTGAGGTTGTTCTTGTCTTTCTTCACCTTCCTCATCTTGTTTGTCTTCATGTTCTTCATCATCTTGAATTGTTGAATCTTTTAGATTGATCTCCTTTATCCCTTCTATAAGAGGATCTGCATCATCAAAACCTTCATTATTTCTTGAAGGAAGATCGTTAGTTTCATCAAAGACAACGTGAATTGACTCCTCTACTACTAAGGTTCTTTTGTTGAAAACTCTAAAGGCTTTACTAGAAGAGGAGTAACCAAGAAAAATTGCTTCATCAGATTTTGCATCAAATTTTTCTAATCTTTCTTTACCATTATTTAACACAAAATATCAGCAACCAAAAATATGAAAATATGCAATGTTTGATTTTCTTCCTTTCCAAAGCTCATAGGGAGTTTTCTTTAAAATTTGTCTAATTAAAGCATAATTTAATATGTAACATGCCGTGTTAATTGCTTCCACCCAAAAGTATCTTGGAAGATTGCTTTCACATAGCATGGTACGGACCATTTCTTCAAGAGTTCTATTTTTTCTTTCTACTACTCCATTTTGTTGGGGTGTCCTAGGTACCGAAAAGTTGTGGCCTATTTCTTTTTCATCACAAAACTTTTCAAAATCTTGATTTTCAAATTCAGTTCTATGATCACTTCGAATATTTTGGATTGAAAAATCTTTCTCATTTGTGACTTTTCAATAAAATTTAGAGAAAACTTAAGAAGTTTCATCCTTATGTGCTAAAAAGAAAACTCATGTAAAATGAGAGAAATCATTAATAATTACAAAACCATATCATTTTCCTTCTAGACTAGTAGTTCTAGTAGGTCCAAATAAATTCATGTGCAATAATTCTAATGGCCTAGTAGTTGAAACGGTATTTTTAGATTTGAATGAAACTCTTGTTTGTTTACCTAGTTGGCATGCATCACAAATTCTATCCTTTTCAAAGTTTAATTTGGGTAAACCAATAACTAATTCTTTCTTAATGAGTTTTGAAAGTGAATGCATGCTAATATGTGCAAGCCTACGATGCCAAAGCCAACTAGTCTCATTAATCTTCGCATTCAATGATACTAGGCTTTGCATATTTATTTTGGATAGATCATTCAAATCTACCATATAAATATTACTATGTCTATACCCAACAAATTTAATGCCTTCATTATCAGGACTAGTTACAATGCAAACAGAAGATTCAAAAATAACTTTATATCTTTTATCATAAAATTGACTGATACTTAATAAATTATGTTTTAAACCATCTATTAATAAAATATTTTCAATATACTTGGAGGGAGTGATACCAATGTTACCTATACCAATGATCTTTCCTTTACCATTATCTCCAAAGGTGACCATCCCTCCATTTTTAGCATCAAGTGTGATGAATTGGGATTCATCACCAGTCATGTGTCTCGAGCATCCACTATCAAGATACCATTTCCAATTTGCTCCTTGGGATGCTAGACACACCTGCAAGCAAAAGTCAAGTTTTTACTTTAGGTACCCAAGCTTTCTTGGGTCCTTTTTGGTTAGTCACAATGGTTCCTTTTGGAACCCATATTTTCTTTGTATTAGAATTTAAAAATTTATTAGAGAGACAAGTGTATGACTTGTGACCTATTTTACCACATTTGAAGCAAGTAATGTTTGAGAACTTATTGTTTGAAGAATTTACATAGATATTTTTTAGAAACTTTTGTTTCTTTAAGGGGTTATAACCAAGACCAGCCTTATCATAAACAGCCATTTGATTTTCAAGAATCATATTAAGTTTATTAGAACTTAAGGTGAATTTTTCAACTATTAATTTTAGCTTGGTAATTTCAATCTTTAAGTTCAGATTTTTTTTAAACAGGATAGATTTTTTATTTGAAATGCTCTCATTTTATTTTAGTAAAGATTGATTCTTTGATTTTAACTCTTTGTTCTTTACCCCTAGCTTCTTTAGTTCATCAATTAAATCATAAAAAGATTCATGAAGTTCTTCAAAGGTAAAGTCAACAGGGGTTTCAGAATTTACCTCATTTTTATGTGCCATAAGGCATAAGTTGGCTTATTCATTTGAGTCTTCTTCTTCGGAGCTTGACTCATCACTTTCACTCCAAGTAGCCATCATGACCTTCTTCTTGTACTTCTTGGGACCCTTCTTCAGTTGTGGGCATTCAGACTTAAAATATCTCGATTTCTTGCATTCGTAGCAAATAAGAGGTTGGTCTTTATCCTTTTCTTTGCTATATTTTCCTTTTGTAGGTGGCCTCTTCCTCATTCCTTGTTTCCTTTCCTCAAAAATTTCTTAAACCTTTTAGTAATGAGAGCCATTTCTTCATCCTGCTCTTCATTTTCTGTATCATCAGTTTTTTCATCAAGTTGAGCCATAGATT
The DNA here is from genome assembly GCF_000442705.2 of Elaeis guineensis. Lineage (NCBI taxonomy): Eukaryota > Viridiplantae > Streptophyta > Magnoliopsida > Arecales > Arecaceae > Elaeis > Elaeis guineensis. The sequence goes on from NC_025998.2 coordinate 43,057,034, forward strand.
TAAGGGTGATTGTCCTTTTCTTTTTGACTTCTTCTTCTTGATGTTGTTTCATGCTCAGCTCATGTGTCATCAGTGATCCTAGAAGCTCTTCCAAGGGTAGGATGTTCAGATCCTTGGCTTCTTGGATAGCGGTCACTTTGGCTTTCCAAGTTCTTGGTAAAGACCTAAGAATCTTTCTCATGAGGTCACTGTTAGAATAAGACTTACCAAGATTTTTTAAACCATTTATAATACCAGTAAAATGAGTAAACATTTCAGTTATAGATTCATCATGCTCCATTTTAAAAAGTTCATATTTATGCACGAGCATGTTAATTTTGGATTCTTTCACTTGATTAGTTTCTTCATGAGTTACTTCTAATCTATCCCATATTTTCTTAGCAGACATGCATGTTGAAATACGATTGAATTTATTAGCATCTAGGGCACAATACAAGACATTCATGGCTTTAGCATTTAGTTGAGTCATTTTCTTATCAACCTCATCCCATTCTTTTTCGGATTTGATTGATTCCATACTATCAATAATTTTAGTGGGTGTGTGTGGTCCGTTTACCATGATACTCTACATATCATAGTCAAGTGCTTGAATGAAGATTTTCATTCGAGCTTTCCAATAGGTATAGTTTGACCCATTGAAAAGTGGAGGTCGGTTAGTGGATGCCCCTCGGCTAGAGAACTGCCAACTTGAGTTGCCATAGATCTTTAGCTCTTTGATTGGTTAAATCAAAGTAGGGCTAGAGCACCGAACTTTGATACCACTTGTTGCCCAGCTATACAACCCAAGAGGGGGGGTGAATTGAATTTTTAAAAAATTTAAACTTAACTTACAACTATGAAGATTATTTAACAGTGAGCAAGATAAGTATAGAGAGTGTAATTTATGCAAGGGTAATAGTTGGATGCTAGAATGCAAGAGAATGGAGAAGTTTGAAAGGAGAGCAATTAAGCACAACACAAACAAGAAAATTTATAGTGGTTCGGTGCCAACCTTGCACCTATATCCACTCCCTAAGTTTCTACTTGAGAATTTCAATCCACTAAATTGTATTCAACCTGAATACACTCGTCGGAACCTCCGACTCTAGCTATCCCAAGCTAGACTACTTATTTTTCGGATATAAGCCAATCCAATACAATCCAATTCAAGGTTCGGATCAACCTTCCCATGTTTTGGAACCTTTCCAAAATAAAAATAATAACTCAAAAAGAGTATTACAGTTAATTACACAGAAATATAGATGAAGCTCTTTTAATGAGTGAATAAAGCTTTAAATATACTTTACACAATTAGAAGGAAGCTCTTTCAGATTTTCTCAAGGTGGTTGGAGACTTGAATGAGCTTTTAAGGAGTTGGTGGACTTGAAATAAAAGCTTCTTGAACTCTTTTTGGTGGGCTCTTGTTTAGGGTTGAAATGAATGCTTGAAGAACCTTTTTCAAAAATCTCTCTCTTTTTTTATTCCTTCCTTTAAGTCCCTTTATATAACTTTAAATAATGGTGGAGAGTAATCTGGGCTAAAATAGAGCCGTTAGAGCACATTAAATGAGCATTAAATACAATTGAAATGGGTTAAAAACTAGCCGTTGCAAAATTTTTTCTGTCACAGGGGTCGACTCATAGGGTCGACTCATGCTCATGGGTCAACTCATGGAGTCGACCTCTGTGGAACAGAACAGAAAATGACTGTTCTATAATTTTGGCCTGCGAAGCAGCAAAGGTCGACTCATAGGGTCGACTCATGCCAAGGGATCGACCCATGGGGTCGACTCACAGAGTGTGCCAGCCAACATTTCCACGTGCCGTTTAGCCCTTTAAGCCATGAGTCGACTCATGGGGTCGACTCAAAAATAAAAACCTAATTTTCTTACAAAATACACTTTCAAAAATATTGAAATTTCCTCCAATAGATTGCACGTCTTTTGTTCTTGCTCTTGAGGCTTCTGAATTAGGTCTTAATAAAATTATGATTTTATCCCTGAAATGCAATAAGTCTTTTTTCAAGCCAAAATCATTAGTAATCCTCTCAAATGCTTTGTAATCATTAAAATCAATTCAAAGAGCAACAGCATGTCTTAGATCCGAACATGGGTAGTATTAGATTTGATCTAAAGTATGTATGGTTAAAAGGGTTTAACCTAGATCTGCTTCTGCTATTTCAAAATTATTTTGAAATCTATACATGCAACCCTACCTGTTTTCTAACAATAAAATGATGAAATGCCCAAACACCCCTTTTCAAGACAACAATAAATGTCAGATGGCTGAAAGGATGACTTTCTGAGGAAAGTTAGGGATTCAAGCCAATGTGACAACCATACTATCCTTTCCACCCGAGATATGATGAGATCAGAGGTGGAGAGCAGCCAACTGTTGAGGCAACATTCTGGAATTTTAACCTCAAACTTATATCGAGAAGACCCACCTATTGGAATTTGAGATTTAGTGCATGCATATGTATTTTAAAAACTTTATTTTCTAAATACTATAGCAGAGAACAAGATTAAAATACTTTTAATCTGAATTATGTATGCATGAAAATATAAAACCATAAGAATCTATCTTATATGCTGAAATTGATATATGTTGAAATTCAGATTGTAATCAAATCACATACCTGTTTCACAATCTTTTTCTTCAGATTTGGATCTGAAAGAGAAGAGGTTCTCTTTTAACCGCATAAGTGTCTGGCCTCTATGAGTATCTACTCGGGATCAGCCTAGAATAGCCCTCTTTAATCTGAATTTTTTCTCCAAAATTTAGCCTGCTGAATCTGAATGAAGCTTGGATCGCGATCAACACTTGATCTCTTTCTATGATCTTCTTCTTCTCCTCTTCTCTAGAGTTTCTCCTTGCTATGTGCTGCTACCAAATGCTAGAAACCAGTAAAAAAGAGGCACCCAACAGCTTTTAGGCATGGAACACCTTAGGACGTGCATCCCAAGAGAAGGGGCGTGTAGAATGCCCAAGAGAGAAGAGAAAAGGGGAGGAAGAGAGGGTGTGGAGACCTTCTATGGATATGGGGGTGGCTGGTTTGGATGCTCTAGGGACTTTAGGGGAGGTCTCTTTAAATAGATACAAGGACTGAATCCTATTTAATCACATAATACAAGTCCTACTTGCATTGAGTTTCTTATTAACTTAAGTTATCCAACTTAGTTTAGGAGACTCTTTAGGCACCAATAATTGGAGCCCTTGCACCCATAATTAAACACCCCAAAACACACCCAAGAGACACTCCATAGGAGAACTAAAGGCCCTCTAATCAATGGACATGCCCAGGTTGATCAAATCAATGTGGCACCCAAGAATAACTATCAAAAAAATTAATTAGAGACTTGCACCCTTAATTTATATGATCTATAACCTTAGACACCCAACAATTGGAGTCTCATGAATCTTATTCATGTAGGTTATTAGCAGGTAATTATTGAAATTCGAAGTTTGATGCATGCATATGTGTTTCAAAAATTTTATTTTCTAAATACTGCAGCAGAGAATAAGATTAAAATATTTTTAATCTGAATAATACATGCATAAAAATATAAAATCATATGGATCTATCTCATATGCTGAAATTGATATATGCTGAAATTTAGATTGTGATCAAATCACATACCTGTTTCGCAATCTTTTTCTTCGAATATGGATCTAAAAAAGAAGAAATTCTCTCTTAGCCACACAAGTATCCGGTCTCAATGAGTATCCACTTGAGATCAGCCTGGAACAGTTCTCTTTAATCTAAATTTTAGTTCTCTAAAATTTAGTCTGCTGAATCTGAACGAAGCCTGGATCACGATCAATACTTGATCTTTCTACTTGATCTTCTTTTTCTCCTCTTCTATAAAGTTTCTTCTTGCTTTGTGCTACTACAAAACACCAGCAACCAGCAAATTATGGGATGTCCAACACCTTGGGCATAGAACTCCTTGGGACTCGCATCCCAAGGGATGGGCGTGTAGAACACCCAAGAGAAAAGAAAGGGAGAGAAGAGAGGGCATGGGGAGAGCCTTTGGGCATGAGGGGCTGCTACTTTGGATGCTCTAAGGACCTTACGAGAGGTCCCTTTAAATAGGCACAAGAATTGAATCCTATTCAATCACATAATACAAGTCCTACTTGAATTAGGTTTTCTATTAACTTAAGTTATCCAACTTACTTTGGGAGACCCTTTAGGTGCCAACAATTGGAACCCTTGCACCTATAATTAGATACCCCAAAACACATCCAAGAGACATCTCATAAGAGAACTAAAAGCCCTCTAATCAATGGACACACCCAACTTGATCAAATCAAGGTGGCACCCAAAAATAAGTATCAAAAAAATTAATTAGAGACTTGCACCCTTAATTAATATGATCCATAACCTTAGACACCCAATAATTGGAGTCTCATGAATCTAATTCATATAGGTTATTAGTAGATAATTAAGTTAAAATTATCTTATCAAATAAGTAATCCCAATGGAAAGAGAAATTGGGTCTAACCATGCGCTAGCAAGGTTATCATGAACCCAATGGATTTCTCTAAACCCAATTGACACTTCATAAGCTCAATTACTTATTCGAGGCCTAATCCCTTTATTATATAACTCCATAGGTTCTATTCTATCTAGTAGTGAGATATATAATAATTTCTATCATTATATCATTAAAACTTCTTTCAATGGATCGAAATAATTCCACTCTAACTCAGCAAGGATTGTCGATCCAGAACGATCCTAGTGAGCTCTCACAATCCATCAGTGACACCTAGCAGTATGTAGTGGTAATCTAGTAGAACTGAAATAAATCTCTAGATGTAGTTAACATGTGATTCAATCTTTCTATCATAAGTTCCGACTAGATGGCAGGTCATGGATAAATCGTTAAACCTTAACATCAGTCATATAATAGATTTGATTAGCTCAAGTCTAGTTGTGATTTCTATAAAAAAAAATTTCCATCAATCACACTACTATGACCATAGATCTTGGGCTGAGCCTTTCAAATCTCATAGAACTACTCCTCTCTATCAAGATCGATAGATCCTATTTTGATGCGCACCCCACTCCTACAATGGACCAACTGTCACCAAAATCTACTATAAGGGCTCATTGAGATCCATATTTATGTGTCAGTCAAACTTTAGCAGCCTCACTGCAAGCAGCAGTACCATCTCAAGTCAAAAGATCAGTCATACAACTACAGCATCGAGACAATCACTGATGATTGAATAAAAATTCAAACGATCTCTCATATGGTTACGCTCAGTATTAGTTATTCTCTAACAACCATCCGCACTCATCATCCTGTATTTCTACACAATAAACCAGAGACTCATCTATCCTGAAGAAAGTGATTTATGCACCAGTTTATCTGGATCTATCAGCATCCTCATGATGATCCTATGATCGAGAGTATTTAAAAATTAAATACATATCTCTAATTCTCAATACTTTGAGAATATGTATTGATACTAATTCTATGGATGATTCAAGGACACATTATACTTGAATAAAAAAAAAATTCTTTTATTGATCATATCAATATATTAAGTATAAAATTGTATCCTAGAATTATTACAATATGTCAGCCATATTGGCTTCTAGAACATACATCTAACAATCTCCTACTTGGGCTAAAGTCGATTGGCCACAAATCTAAGTCCCATCTTCTGTAGGTGGACTTTCATTTTCAGTTGGCTCAACTGCTTAGTCAGTGGGTCTGCCACATTGTCCGTGGAGCCTACTCTTCGCACCTCGACATGAGGTAGTCGCGTACACTACTGCTCTATGTGTTTGGACTTCTGGTGAGACCTTAGGCTCCTTAGCAAGGGCTATGGTTCTATTATCCTTGTAGTACTATGTCAGGGTATGACATCCAGTTCTACAACTAACATTAGAGCCAGAATTCATCTTACATAGCTACAGCATATTCAGCCTCCATTGATCAAATATTCAGAATCTTTCTAATATATCGAACAAGAATACACCCTCGACTTGCAACTCAGAATCTCCTCCAAAAATCAAGAACAAATCCTTAGTCCTTCTTAAGTACTTAAGGATGTTCTTCATAGCTATCCAATACTCCTCATCTGGATTCGACTAATACCTGCTCGTAACACTCACAGCAAGGGCAATATCAGATCGGGTACATAGCATGGTATACATGAGGCTTCTTATGGCTGCGGCATTAGAAATTCTACTCATGCACTGTATCTCCTCAGATGTGGTCGGACACATCGTCTTGGAGAAGCTAATACCATGCCTAAGAGATAAGAAACCTCTCTTGATATTTTTTATGCTGAACCTCTTCAGCACCTTCTCTATGTATAGCTTTTGTGACAGACCAAGCATCTGTTTAGGTCTATCCCTATAGACCTTTATTCCAAAAATATTGGATGCTTCCCCTGGGTCTTTTATGAAGAATTTCTTAGACAACCATCATTTGACCATGGTCAGCATGGAAATATCATTTTCAATAAGGAGAATATCATCCACGTACAATACAAGGAAGGTGATCGCACTCCCACTAACTCCCTTGTATGCACAAAGTTTTTCTTCATTTTCGATGAAATCAAATAATTTGATTGCCTCATTAAAATGATGGTTCTAACTTCGAGAAGGCTGCTTTAATCCGTATATGGACCTTTGCAGCTTGCAGACTCTGTGATCACCATCACCGAATATGAAACCCATAGACTACTCCATATAGATATCTTCCTCTAGGTATCCATTCAGAAAAATAGTTTTTATATCCATCTGCCAGATTTCATAATCATAGTAAGCCGCAACAGCAAGCAAAGTGCAGATGGATTTCAGTATGGCTACAGATGAAAAGATTTTTTAATAGTTAATACCCTCATGCTGACTATAACCTTTAGCCACAAGCCTAGCTTTATAGGTCTCTACCTTACCATTGGCACCTATCATCTTTTTGTAGATCAATTTACACCCAATGGATATGATACCCTCAGTAGATCTACTAAAGTTCAGACTTGGTTCGAGTGTATTGAGTTAATTTCTGACTTCATAGTATCTAACTATTTCTCAAAATCGATATCAGATATCGCCTCGTCAAAGGTATTAGGATCATCACTATAATCCCTATTTCCCATAAGGAATATTTTCTTTATTTTCTCTATAAGCATACCCATGTACCTTTTAGAAGATCGGGAGACCCTGCTAGATCTACGAGGTGGTAAAGAAATATCAACTACTGGCTCATGGACTATGGATTCCTGAGGATCTATAGCTCTGGACTCTTCAGAGACTTTCTCTTCGAGCTCCACTAACTTTCCATTGCCGCCATCCTGAATAAATTATTTTTTTAGAAATACGATGTTTTGACTCACAATCATATTGTGATCTTGTAAAAAGTAGTAGTATCCCGTGGATCCTATTGGATACCCTATAAAGCGAGCTATAATAGATCTATCCTCCAACTTTTCTACCATCTGTCTCTTGACATAAGCCGGACATCCCCAAGTCTTAAGATAACCCAGACTCGGCTTCTTACTAAACCATATCTTATACGGTGTGGTAGGAACAGACTTTGATGGAACTCTATTCAACAAATGAATGGCAGTTAACAAGACATGTCTCCAAAGAAATAAGAGTAGATCAATGAAGCTCATCATGGATCAAACCATATCCAATAGGATCTTGATCCTCCTTTCGGATATCCCATTAAGCTGAGGCATTCCAGGAGGGATCCACTAAGAGACTATACCGTTGTCCTTAAGATATCTCAAAAATTTTTGATTAAGATATTCACCTCTTTGATCAGATTGAAGAATCTTAATGAATTTGCCTGTCTGTTTTTCTACTTCATGCCTGAAATTCTTAAACTTTTCAAAAGCCTCAGACTTGTGTTCTATGAGATACATATACCCGTACCTAAATAGATCATCGGTAAAGATAATGAAGTAGGTATAACCACCCCTAATCTGTACATCAAATAGCCCACACACATCGGTGTGTACCAAGATAAGTAACTCTGTGGCCCTTTCTCCATGTCCTACAAAGGGTAACTTGGCTATCTTTCCTCGAAGGTAGGATTCGCAAGCTGGATATGGCTCTGGATTAAGAGAGTCAAAGATCCCATCCTTCTCCAATCTGTTTATCCTGTCCTCTCCAATATGGCCTAATCTATAGTGCCACAAGTACTTCTGGTTAATTTTATCTCTGGGTCTCTTTTGGCCTACGGTACTCACTATTTGCTTGTTTAGGTCCACATACGTATCAATATGCAAGTGATAAGGACTGTCAATTCAAAGACCTCATGCAACCCATTCATTTCATAAATAAATGGAATAAAAATATTTATTGAAATAAATTTCAAAATCTTTCTGTGCTAGTACAAACACAAAAATTAAATTTCGACTAGCTATAGGAACATAATAACAGTCTTTTAAATCTAATCTAACACCAGACGATAATCGAAGAGGGTAAGTGCCAACGGCTTCTGTAGCAACCTTTGCTCCATTGTCGATCCAAAGGATCATGTCACCTTCCCTCAACCTCCTACTTTCTATCAGACCTTGCATTGAGATGCATATATGAGCACTCGAGCCAGAGTCCAATACCCAACTAGAAGTAGAAGAAATCATAAGATTAGATTCAATTATGAGCATACCTTTAAAAAGCTTATCACCCTTTTTGATCTTTAAGCTCTCTAGGTATTTAGGATAGTTCCTTCTCCAGTGGCCTTTAGCATAGCAATAGAAACACTTTTCTCTTACCTCAGTCGCCTTTAGACCATCCTTCTTCGGCTTCCTCTCTTTCTTCTGCTTCTTTGTGAATTTAACCTTCTTCTTTTCAGTAGACTTTCTCTTGGAAGAAGAAGTCTGCTCTACAGTAAGAATAGTAGCCCTTAAACTCTTCAAGGTACCCTCCATGGTGACCAACATGTTGACAAGTTCAAAAATAGTGCAGTCAAGTTTGTTCATATAAAAATTCACAATGAATTGACTATATGAACTGGTCAGGGATTGAAAGATCAGATTCATCTGCAATTCCTTTTGAATTTCTAGCTCGAGCTTTCCAAGCTCCTCATTATCCTTGATCACTATCATACAGTGCTCATGGACAGACTGCCCTTCATGCATCTTCAGATTGAAGAGTCTTTTGGATACTTCGAAGCATGTAGTATGGCTCTGCTCATCATACAACTCTTGTAGGTGAGTGATTATGGCTCAAGTAGTGGGCATATGCTCGTGCTAGCTTTGCAACTCATTTAACATAGACTCTAGCATATAACACTTAATCCAACTGTCTTCATCCATCCACTTCTCAAAAGCAACGCTTTGCTCAGTAGTAGGACAGTTTGGTAGCACTACGGGATCCTGGTCGAGAACATGACTTAACTTTTCTGAGGTCAGGATAATTTTGAGATTTCTGAGCCAGTCTTTGTAATTAGTACCGATCAAACAATTGGTTTCAAGGATGCGGGCTAGAGGATTTGAGGTGACATAGTGGTTAAACTATGAGAGTAGAGATTCAAGTTAGATTTTTATACTTAATGTTTATATTTGCTTCTTAGAGATTTTAAGATGCAAATAATGACTCCCACTAATTTATCAGATTCCTTCAATCCCTAGAAAGGAAATAAAAATCCTAACATGAAAAAAGATTCTCAGTGGATGCTACAGTCCCATCGATGACATGCACCTCATCTAACAGTTATTGATAATATGCACACCGATGTGTAGGCAACTCTTTACCCAAATACTTCACTAAGCATGTTACAGTGACTTGGTCTCTAAGTCATGTGGGCTCACCTAACAGTTATTGTCCATACTTCTTAGTTAAGCCCAACCCATTGTTCACAAGCAGGTGCAAGACCGTCATTGGATCCCTCACCTAATAGTTATTAGGCCCAACCCTATCCTTATCCTAGAGCAACTCTTTGCTAATAGAGTGGTTATATATTTTCGATGCAACTGAACTACTGTGACCAGTCAAAAATAATCAATACCGATAGCACACCCGTACATCTACAATGGTGGAAGACCAATGGATTTAATATTTATGAGGAGGTTTAGGTTTAGGTCTCATCTAATCAGTCATCATATAACCGATCTAACTGGCATGGGCTAAATCAGATTGCTAAGTAACCTAATTCAAGATCCAATCTTCCAAATTGGCCAGGTAAGTGGAGATCGATGGGAGTCCCCCCGTTGCCTTCCTAAGATACCAATAAATTGGCTAGATCGGTTAATAGAATCAATTAAAAAATTATATCTCATTAACTTGCCTTAGACATCAATAGGTCGATTAATCAGAATTGGTTAGCACTAGCGAATCAGGCTCAAACCAACAAGACAAATTAGATCCTTAGGTTAATCGATTCTACATATGTTATTCAAATGATTCGATCAACAACAATTGTATGATCATAAACTTGATTGATCTGACCCTTATCAATACTTGACTTGATTTGATCAATTACTTAATCGAGTTAGACCCATATAACTCAAATCAAAAATTTTAAAAGCAATCCTATTACATGACCTAATTTTTTATTTTTTTGTGACAAAAATTCTCATGCACAAACATAAATTTTAGATTCTAAAATCATATTTCAAATCTAAATTTATTGCATAAAAATAAGTTTTAAAAATATAAAAATAATTTTTAGATTTTAGAATATAAACATATATCAAATATATGCATGTAAAATCAGATCTAAACAAAATTTCAGATCTTAGCATGATGTCATATATCTCATATACTAATCATGGATCAGATTAAAAGCAAATTTATGATTTAAATATGCTATCATATATCACATATATGAATTAAAATTCAGATCATATAAAAATTTCAAATTTTATGCATGCATCTATGTATCACATGAACATGATCTAGAACTCTTTCTAGATCAAAACTCAAATCTATGCATGTAATTACATATCAACTATATATTCTAAAATTAAATATAAAATTAAATTTTAGGTTAGAAGATCCATCTATACATCTAATGTATCAAAAATTTAGCAAATAAAAATCCGCGGCTCTGATACCACTGTTGGAATTCAGAATTTGGGGCATGCATATATGTTTTAAAAATTTTATTTTTTAAATATTATAATATAGAATAAGATTAAAATACTTTTAATCTAAATTATGCATGTATAAAAATATAAAATCACATGAATCTATCTTATATGCTAAAATTGATATATACTGAAATTCAGATTGTGATCAAATCACATACCTGTTTCGCAATTTTTTTCTTCGAATTTGGATCTGAAAGAGAAAATATGCTCTCCTAGCCATACAAGTGTCTGACCTTTATGAGTATCCACTCAGGATCAGTCTGGAATAGCCTCTTTAATCTAAATTTTGGTTCTTCAAAATTCAGCCTGCTGAATTTGAACGAAGCCTGCATCATGATCAATGCTTGATCTTTCTCCTTGATCTTCTTCTTCTCCTCTTCTCTAGAGTTTTTTTCTTGCTTTGTATTGCTACAAAATATCAGCAACCAATAAATTACAGAATGCCCAACACCTTGGTCGTGGAACTCCTTGGGACTCGCATCCCAAGGGATGGGCGTGTAGAACGCCCAAAAGAAGAGAAAGGGAGAGGAAGAGAGAGCATGGGGAGAGCCTTTAGGTATGAAGGGCTGCTACTTTGGATGCCCTAGGGGCCTTAGTGGAGGTCCCTTTAAATAGGCACAATGATTGAATTTTATTCAATCACATAATACCAGTCCTACTTGTATTGGATTTTCAATTAACTTAAGTTATCCAACTTACTTTAGGAGATCCTTTAGGTGCCAACAATTGGAGCCCTTGCACCCACAATTAGACACCCCAAAATACACCCAAGAGATGCCCCATAAGAGAACTAAAAGCTCTCTAATCAATGGATACGTCCAACTTGATCAAATCAAGGTGGCACCCAAAAATAACTATTAAGAAAATTAATTAGGGACTTGCATCCTTAATTAATATGATCCATAACCTTAGACACCCAACAATTAGAGTCTCATGAATCTAATTTATGTAGATTATTAGCAGGTAATTAAGTTAAAATTATCTTATCAAATAAGTAATCCCAACGGAAAGAGAAATTGAGTCCAACCATATGCTAGCTAGATTATCATGAACCTAATGGATTTCTCTAAAACCAATTGATACTTCATAAAATTAATTACTTATTTCAGGCCTAATCTTTTTGTTATGTGATCCCATAGATTCAATTCTATCTGGTAGTGAGATATACAATGATCTCTATCATTGTATTATTGAAACTCTTTTCAATGGATTGAAACAATTTCACTCTAACTCAGCAAGGATTGTCGATCCAAAATAATCATAGTGAGCTCTCACAATCCACGAGCGACACTTAGCAGTATATAGTGACAATTCAATAGAACTGAAATGAACCTCTACGTGTAGTTAACATATGATTCAGTTTCTCTATCATGAGTCCTGACTAGATGGCAGGTCATAGATAAATTGTCAAACCTCAACATCAGTCATATGATATATTCGATTAGCTCAAGTCCAGTTGTGATTTCTATGAAAATTTCTTTCCATCCATCACACTACAATGGCCATAGATTCTTGGGCTTAGCCTTTCAAATTTCATAGGACTACTTCTTTCTATCAAGGTCGATAAATTCTGTCTTAATGTGCACCCCACTCTTACAGTGGATCAACTATCGCCAACATCCACTACAATGACTCATTGAGACCCATGTTTATGTGTCAGTCAAACTTCAGTAGCCTCACTGCGAGCAGTAGTACCATCTCAAGTCAAAAGATTAGTCATACAACTACAACATCGAGATAATCACTGACGATTGAAGAGAAATCCAAGCGATCTCTCATATGGTCACGCTCAGTACTAGTTGTTCTCTAACAACCACCCGCACTCATGATCCTGTATCTCTACACAGTACATTGGAGACTCATCTATCCCGAGGAAAGCAATTTGTGTGCTAGTCTATCCAGATCTATCACTGTCCTCATGATGATCTTATGATCGAGAGTATTTAGGAATTAAATACATATCTCTAATTCTCAATACTTTAAGAATATGTATCGATACTAATTTCATAGATGATTCAAGGACACATCATACTTGAATGAAAAAAAAATTATACTTTTATTGATTATATCAATATATTAAGCATAAAATTATGTCTTAGAATTATTATAATGTGTCAACCATATTGACTTCTAGGACATACATCTAAAAGTAATTAAGTTAGAATTATCTTATTAAATAAGTAATTCCAACAAAAAGAGGAATTGGGTCCAACCATGTGCTAGCAAGATTACCATGAATCTAATCAAATTTTTCTAAACCCAATTGACACTTCATAAGCTCAATTACTAATCTCAAGCCTAATCCCTTTATTGTGTGATCCCACAGGTTTAATTCTATCTAGTAGTGAGCTATACAATGATCTCTATCAAAGTATCATTGAAACTCTTTTCAATGGGTCGGAATAATTTTATTTTAACTCAGCAAGGATTGTCGATCTAGAACAATCCTAGTGAGCTCTAAAAATCCACCAGTGACACCTAGCAATATATAGTGGCAATCTAGTAAAATTAAAATAAATCTCTAGGTGTAGTTAATGTGTGATTTAGTCCCTTTATCATGGGTCCTGACTAGATGGCAGATCATGGATAAATCATCAAACTTCATCATCAGTCATATAATAGATTCGATTAGCTCAAGCCCAGTTGTGACTTCTATAGAAACTTCTTTCCATCAATCACACTGCTGTAGCCACAGACTCTTGGACTTAATCTCTCAAATCCCATAGGACTAGTCCTCTCTATCAAAGTTGATAGATCCTATCTTGATGCGTATCCCACTCCTATAGTGGATCAACTGTCGCCAACATCCACTACAAGGGCTAATTGAGATCCATGTTTATATATTAGTCAAACTCCAGCAACCTCACTACGAGTAGCAGTACCATCTCAAGTCAAAAGATCAGTCACATAATTACAGCATCGAAACAATCACTGACGATCAAATAGAAATCCAAGTGATCTCTCGTATGGTCACGCTCAGAACTAGTTGTTCTCTAACAACTATCCGCACTCGTCATCCTATGTCTCTATACAGTAGACCAAAGATTCATCTATCCCAAAAGAAGCGATTTATGCGCCAGTCTATCCGGATCTATCATCATCCTCATGATGATCCAATGATCGAAAGTATTTAGGAATTAAATACATGTCTCTAATTCTCAACATCTTGAGAATATGTATCAAAACTAATTTCATAGATGATTCAAGGACATATCATACTTGAATAAAAAATAAACTTGCCCTTTTATTGATCATATCAATGTATTAATTACAAAATTATATCCTAGATTTATTATAATGTGTCAGCCATATTGGCTTCTAGAATATACATCTAACAATCTTCTATTTGGACTAAAGCCAATTGGCGATAAATCTAAGTCCCATCTTCTCAAGGTGGACTTTCATTTTCAGTTGGCTCAACTACTTAGTTGACGGGTTTGCCACATTATCCGCAAAATCTACTCTTCGCATCTCAACATATTTCTTTGTGAGGTAGTCGCTTATACCACTGCTCTATGTACTTAGATTTTTGGTGAGACCTTGGTTCCTTAGTAAGGGCTATGGTGCTATTATTTTTGTAGTACTATATTATGGCATCTAGTGACATGACATCCAGTTCTATAACTATCATTAGAACTAGAATTCATCATACACATCTACAACATAGTTAGCTTCTATTGATCGATTACTCAAAACCCTTTTAGTATATCGAACAAGAATACACCCTGATGTAGATATTCTAGCATCAATGTATCCTCCCACTCTTAGCTTTTCTCCAAAGATCAAGAACAAATCCTTAGTCCTTCTTAAGCACTTAAGGATGTTCTTCACAGCTATCCAGTGCTCTTCATTTGGATTCGACTGATACCTACTCGTGACACTCACAGCAAGGACAATATCAGGGCGAGTACATAGCATGACATACATGAGGCTTCCTATCATCGAGGTGTAAAGGAATCCTACTCATGCACTGCACCTCCTCAGATATGGTCGGACATATCATCTTAGAAAGATTAATACCATGCTTAAGAGGTAAAAGACCTCTCTTGGAGTTTTTCATGCTGAACCTTTTCAGCACTTTCTCTATGTACAGCTTTTGTGACAAGCTAAGCATCCATTTAGGTTTATCTATGGATCTTTATTTCGAGAATATAGGATGCTTCTCCTAGGTCTTTCATGGAGAATTTCTTGGACAATCATTTTTTGACCATGGTCAGCATGGGAATATCATTCCAATGAGAAGAATATCATCACGTACAATATGAAGAAGGTGATTGCATTCCCACTGATCCGCTTGTATATACAAGATTTCTCTTTATTTTTTATGAAATCAAACGATTTGATTGTCTCATCAAAATGATGGTTCCAACATCGAAAAGTTTTTTTTAATCCATATATAGATCTTTGTAGCTTACAAACTCTATGATCACCATCACCGGATATGAAACTCATAGGCTGCTCCATATAGATATCTTCCTTAAGATATCCTTTCAGGAAGATAGTTTTCACATCCATCTGTCAGATTTCATAATCATAGTAAGCTGTAATAGCAAGCAGAGTGTGAATAAATTTCAGTATGGCTACGGACGAGAAAGTTTCTTGATAGTCAATACCCTCACGCTGACTATAACCTTCAGCCACAAGCCTAGCTTTATAGGTCTCTACCTTACCATCAGCATATTTCTTCCTTTTGTAGATCTATTTACACCCAATAGGTATAATATCCTCAGGTGGATCCACTAAGATCTAGACTTAGTTCGAGTGTATTGAGTCAATTTCTGATTTCATCGCATCTAACTATTTCTGAAAATCGATATCAGACATTGCCTCATCAAAGGTGGTAGGATCATCACTATGACCCCTATCTCTCATAAAGAATATTTTCTTGACTTTCTCCGTAAGCATACCCATGTACCTTTCAGGAGGTCGGGAGATCCTACTAGATCTACGAGGTGGTAGAGAAACATCAACTATTAACTCATGGACTATGGATTCTTGAGGATCTATAGCTCTTGGCTCCTCAGAGATTTTCTCTTCGAGCTCCACTAATCTCTCACTGCCGTCATCCTAGATAAACTATTTTTTTAGGAATATGACGTTTCGACTTACAATCATATTATGATCTTATAGAAAGTAGTAGTATCCCATGATTTTTTTTGGATATCCTATAAAGTGAGCTATAATAGATCTATCCTCCAACTTATCCGCCATCTGTCGCTTGACATAGGCCGGACATCTCCAAGTCTTAAGATAACCCAGACTCGACTTCTTACCAAATAATATCTCATACGGTGTGGTAGGAACAAACTTTGATAAAATCCTATTCAATAAGTGAATGATAGTTAATAAGACATATCCCCAAAGAAATAAGGATAGATCAATGAAGCTCATCATAGACCTGACCATATCTAACAGGGTCCTATCCCTCCTTTTGGATATCCTATTGAGCTGAGGTGTTCCAGGAGGAGACCATTGAGAGACTATACCATTGTCCTTAAAATATCTCCAAAATTTTTTATTAAAGTATTCACCTCCTCGATCAGATCGAAGAACCTTAACAGGTTTGTCTGTCTACTTTTCTACCTCATGCCTGAATTTTTTGAACTTTTTAAAGACCTCAAACTTGTGTTTTATGAGATACAGATACTCATACCTAGACAGATCATCGGTAAAGGTAATGAAGTTGGTATAACCACCCCTGATCTGTAAATCAAATGGCCCACACACATCAATGTGTATCAGGGCAAATAGTTCTGTGGCCCTTTCTCCATATCCTACAAAGGATAATTTGGCCATTTTTTTTGAAGGCAGAATTCGCAAGCTGGATATGACTCTAAGTTAAGAGAGCCAACGATCCCATCTTTTTTCAGTCTATTTATCCTATCCTCTCCAATATGACCTAGTCTATGGTGCCACAAGTACTCCTGATTAATTTTATCTCTGAGTCTTTTTTGGCCTATGGCACTCACTATTTACTCGTTCAGGTTTACATTCGCATCAATAAGCAAGTGATTAAAGACTGTCAATTAAAAGACTTCGTGCAACTAATTTGTTTCATAAATAATTAGAATAAAAGTCTTTATTGAAACTAATTTTAAAATCTTTCTGTGCTAGCACAGACATGAAAATTAAATTCTGACTAGCTATAGGAACATAATAACAGTCTTTCAAATCTAATCTAATACCAAACGATAATCAAAGAGGATAAGTGCCAACGGCCCCTGCAACAATCTTTGCTCCATTATCGATCCGAAGGATCATGTCACCTTCCCTCAACCTCTTACTTTCTATCAAATCCTACATTGAGGTACATATATGAGCACTCGAGCTAGAGTCTAATATCTAACTAGAAGTAGAAGAAACCGTAAGGTTAGATTCAATTACGAGCATACCTTCGAAAGATTTATTATCCTTTTTGATCTTTAGGCTCTCCAGATATTTTGGACAGTTTCTTCTCCAGTGGCCTTCAGCATAGTGAAAACACTTTCCCTTTGCCTCAATCACCTTTGGACCATCTTTCTTCGGTTTGCTCTCTTTCTTCTGCTTCTTCACGGATTTAACCTTCTTCTTTCCAGTAGACTTTCTCTTAGAATAAGAAGTCCACTCTATAGTGAGAACAGTACCCTTATACCTTTTAAGATACCCTCCATAGTGACCAATATGTTGACGAGTTTGAGAATAGTACAGTCAAGTTTGTTCATATGAAAATTCACAATGAATTGACTATATGAACTGGTAAGAGATTGAAGGATCAGATCCATCTATAATTTCTTTTGCATATCCAGTTCGAGCTTTTCAAGCTCCTCAATGTCCTTGATCACTATCATACAATGCTCATGGACAGACTGCCCCTTGCACATCTTCAGATTGAAGAGTCTTTTGGACATCTCGAAGCATGCTGTATAGTTCTGCTCACCATATAACTCTTATAGGTGAGTGTCATAGCTCGGGCAGTTGACATATGCTCGTGCTGGCTTTGTAACTCATTTGACATGGATGCCAGCACATAGCACTTGACCCGACTGTCTTCATCCATTCACTTCTTAAAAGCAGCTCTTTGCTCAGCAGTAGGATAGTTTGGTAGCACTATGGGATCCTGATCGAGAACATAGTTTAACTTTTCTGAAGTCAAGGTAATCCTGAGATTTTTGAGCCAGTCTTTAAAATTATTATTGATCAAATGATTGGTTTCAAAGATGCGGGCTAGAGGATTTGAGGCTGATATTGTTTAACTGTGAGAGTAGAGATTCAAGTTAGACTTTTGTACTTAATATTTATGTTGGGTATAAAATACCCACAGCCGAAGTCCTCAACAGAATCAACGATTCCGCCCACGATGCCGACCTCAAAGGAAGACTCCGCCCGGACTCCTACGGGAGCCGGGCTTCATCCTCGACTCCAACGGCTGCAGACAGACTTCGTCCGGACTCCTACGGGAGCCGGACTCCGCCGACAACTCCGACCTCAAGTTGACTCTGCCCGGACTCCTACGGGAGCCGGGCTCCATCCTCAACATCAACTGCTGGTAAGCCCCGTCCGGACTCCTACGGGAGCCGAACTTGGCCTTTAACTTTGATTGCAGGAAGACTCTGTCCGGACTCCTACGGGAGCCGGGCTTCATCCTCGACTCCAACGGCTGCAGACAGACTTCGTCCGGACTCCTACAGGAGCCGGACTCCGCCAACAACTCCAACCTCAAGTTGACTCCGCCCGGACTCCTACGGGAGCCGGGCTCCGTCCTCAACATCAACTGCTGGTAAGCTCCGTCCGGACTCCTACGGGAGCCGAACTTGGCCTTTAACTTTGATTGCAGGAAGACTCCGCCCGGACTCCTACGGGAGTCGGGCTTCGTCCTCGACTCCAACGACTGCAGACAGACTTCGTCCGGACTCCTACAGGAGCCAGACTCCGCCGACAACTCCGACCTCAAGTTGACTCCGCCCGGACTCCTACGGGAGTCGGGCTCCATCCTCAACATCAACTGCTGGTAAGCCCCGTCCGGACTCCTACGGGAGCCGGACTTGGCCTTTAACTTTGATTGCAGGAAGACTCCGCCCGGACTCCTACGGGAGCCGGGCTTCGTCCTCAACTCCAACGGCTGCAGACAGACTTCATCCGGACTCCTACGGGAGCCAGACTCCACCGACAACTCAGACCTCAAGTTGACTCCACCCGGACTCCTACGGGAGCAGGGCTCCGTCCTCAACATCAACTGCTGGTAAGCCCCGTCCGGACTCCTACGGGAGCCAGACTTGGCCTTTAACTTTGATTGCAGGAAGACTCCGCCCGGACTCCTATGGGAGTCGGGCTTCATCCTCGACTCCAACGGCTGCAGACAGACTTCGTCCGGACTCCTACGGGAGCCGGACTCCGATGATAACTTCAACCGCAAGGGGGACTCCACCCAGACTCCCACAAGAGCTGGGCTCCGTCGCTGACTCCGATTGCCGGTAAGATCCGTCCGGACTCCCACGGGAGTCGGACTTTTCACCTGACTTTAGTTGCAGAGGACTCCGCCCGGACTCCTACGGGAGCCGAACTCCGTCATCAGCTCCGACCACTTCCGAGCTTCAGCCGATGGATCTGCACTCCCTGACAGGCTGTTTTAACGGCCATGATCCTGCTCCACTTTTTGTGGTGGATTCCGTGCAGCTCCATCACTCCCTGACAGGCCACAGTAACCGTCGCAGCTCTGCTCCACTTTTTGTGGCGGATTCCGCACAGCTCCACTACCCCCTGGCAGGCCACAATAACGACCACGATCCTGCTCCACCTCCTGCAATAGATACCGGGCGATTCTCCCATCCACTGGCGAGTCACGACAACGGACGCTGCTCCACTCCTCGCAACTGATTCCACGTGGCGAGCTACGGCGATAGCCATGATTTTGCTCCACTACCCTTCACAATAAATTCCCTCTGACTATGGGCGGCTTACTACCAGACGGTTACAAACGTCGCCATCAATCCGTTACCTCCTCTGCCTATAAAAAGGGAGACCCAGATACGTTATTCGATAAGCTCATTCTTTATCTCAAAACTTTGCTAAATTCTCCGTTCGAGCGCTCCATTCTTGTTGAGGCAGAGAACTGACTTGAGCGTCGGAGGGTCTTGCCAGAGCAACCCCACCTCCGGTTTAGACTTCCCTTGCAGGTCCCGACGGCGACCGCGACTTCCCCGACTCCAGCTTCTCCGGCGTAAGCGAATTTTTGCACCAACAATTTATATTTACTTCTAGAGACTTTAGGATGCAAACAATGACTCCTACTAATTTATCAGATCCCTCCACTCTCCAAAAAAAATAAAAATCTTAATGCAATAAAGGATTCCTAGTGGGTGCTGCGGTCCCATCGATGATATATACCTCACCTAACAGTTATTGATAACATACACATCGATGCGTAGGTAACTCTTTATCTAGATGCTTTTCTAAGCATGTTGCAGCGACTTGGTCTCTAAGTCATGGGGGCTCACCTAATAGTTATTGTCCATACTTTTTAGTTAAGCCCGACCCATCATTCACAAGCAGGTGCAAAACCATCATTGGATCCCTCACCTAATAGT
The DNA here is from genome assembly GCF_000442705.2 of Elaeis guineensis. NCBI lineage: Eukaryota > Viridiplantae > Streptophyta > Magnoliopsida > Arecales > Arecaceae > Elaeis > Elaeis guineensis. The sequence goes on from NC_025998.2 coordinate 43,077,639, forward strand.
TATTGAGCCCAACCCCATCCTTACCTGGAGCAACTCTTAGCTAATAGAGTGGTTGCATGTTCTTGATGCAACTGAACCACTGTAACTAGTTGAGAACAATCAACACCGATAGCACGCCTGCACATCTACAATGGTGGAAGACTAATGGACTTAATATTTGTGAAAAGATTTAGGTTTAGGTTTCATCTAATTGTCATCATATGATCGATCTAATTGACATGGGCTAAACCAAATCGCTAAGCAACCTAATTTAAGACCTAATCTTTCAAATTGGTCAGGTAAGTGGAGATCGATAGGGTTCTCCCCATTGCCTTCTTTAGACACCAATAAATTATTCAGATTAGTTAACAGAGCTAATTAAATAATCACATCTCATTAACTTATCTTAGACACCAATAGATCGATTGATCAGAATTGGTTAGCTCAAGTGAATCGGGCTCAAACTAACAAGCCAAATTAGGTCCTTAGGTTAATCGATTCTACATATGAGATTCAATCGATTTGATCAACAATTGTATGATCATTAACTTAATTGATCTGACCCTTATCAATACTTGACTTAGTTTAATCAATTACTTAATCGAATTAGATCCATATAACTCAAATCAAAAATCTTAAATGCAATCCTATTATATGACCTAATTAATAATTTTTCCATGATCAAAATTCTTATGCAAAAATATAAATTTTATATTCTAAAATCATATTTTAGATCTAAATTCTTTACATAAAAGTAAATTTTAAAATATAAAAATAATTTTTAGATTTTAACACTTAAACATATATCACATATATGCATGTAAAATCAGATCTAAATCAAATTTTAGATCTAAGCATGATATCATATATCTCATATACTAATCATGGATCAGATTAAAAATAAATTTATGATTAAATATATAAATATATAACACATATATGGATCAAAATTTAGATCATATAAAAATTTCAGATTTTATGCATGCGTCTATATATGAACTAGAACTCTTTCTAATCAAAATTTAGATCTATGCATGCAATTATATATTAACTATATATTCTAAAATTGAATCTAAAATCAAATTTTAGATTAGAAGATCTATCTATACATCCCATGTATCAAAAAAAATCTAATTTTAAAATCTTTTTAAAGACATGAATATCAAAATTCAGCATATGAAAACCTATGGCTCTGATACCGCTGTTGGAATTCGAAGTTTGGTGCATGTATATGTATTTCAAAAATTTTATTTTTTAAATACTATAGTAGAGAATAAGATTAAAATATTTTTAATCTAAATTATGCATGCATAAAAATATAAAACCATATAGATCTATCTTATATACTGAAATTGATATATGCTGAAATTCAGATTGTGATTAAATCACATACCTATTTTGTAATCTCTTTTTTCAAGTTTGAATCTGAAAGAGAAGTTCTCTTTTAGCTGCACAAGTATCTGATCTCTACGAGTATCCACTCAGGATCAGCTTGGAACAGTCTTCTTTAATCTGAATTTTTTTCTCCAAAATTCAGTCGCTGAATCTGAATGAAACCTAAATCGTGATCAATACTTGATCTTTTTCCTTGATCTTCTTCTTCTCCTCTTCTCTAAAATTTTTTTTTAATATGTGCTGCTACTAGATACTAGAAACTAGCAAGAAAGAGGCACCTAACAGTCTTTGGGAATGGAACACCTTGGGATGTGCATCCCACGAGAAGGGGCATGTAGAACACCCAAGAGAGAAGATAAAAGGAGAGGAAGAGAGGGCGTAGAGACCTTCTATGGGCATGGAGGCTGCTAGTTTGGATGCTCTAGGAACCTTAGGGGTGGTCTCTTTAAATAGGCATAAGGATTGAATCCTATTCAATCACATAATACAAGTCCTACTTGCATTGAGTTTCCTATTAACTTAAGTTATCCAACTTACTTTACGAGACCCTTTAGGTGACAATAATTAGAGTCCTTGTATTCATAATTAAACACCCTAAAACACACTCAAGAGATGCCCCATAGGAGAATTAAAGGCCCTCTAATCAATGGACATGCCCAGCTTGATCAAATCAAGGTGGCGCCCAAGAATAACTATAAAAAAAATTAATTAGAGACTTGCATCCTTAATTTATATGATCCATACCTTAGACACCCAATAATTAGAATCTCATAAATCTTATTCATGTAGGTTATTAGCAAAAAATTAAGTTAGAATTATCTTATCAAATAAGAAATCCAAATAAATGAAAAGAGAAACTGGGTCCAACCATATGCTAGCAAGGTTACCATGAACTCAATCGAATTTTTCTAAATCCAATTGACACTTCATAAGCTCAATTACTAATCTTAAGTCTAATCTCTTTATTGTGTGGCCTCATAGATTCAATTCTATCTAGTAGTGAGATATATAATGATCTCTATCAAAGTATCATTGAAACTCTTTTCAATGGGTCGGAATAATTTTACTCTAACTCAGCAAGAATTGTCGGTCCAGAATAATCCTAGTAAGCTCTCACAATCCATCAGTGACATCTAGCAGTATGTAGTGACAATCTAGTAGAACTGAAATGAACCTCTAGGTGTAGTTAACGTGTGATTCAGTCCCTCTATTATGAGTCTCGACTAGATGACAGGTCATAGATAAATCATCAAATCTCATCATCAGTTATATGATAGATTCGATTAGCTCAAGTCCAGTTGTGACTTCTATGATAACTCTTTTTCATCAATCACACTACTGTGGCCACAGACTCTTGAACTTAGTCTCTCAAATCCTATAGGACAACTCCTCTCTATCAAAGTCGATAGATCCTATCTTGATGCACACCCTACTCCTACAGTGGATCAACTGTCACCAATATTCATTATAAAAACTCATTGAGATCCATATTTATGTGTCAGTCAAACTCCAGCAGCCTTACTGCAAGTAGCAGTACCATCTCAAGTCAAAAGACTAGTCACACAACTATAGCATCGAGACAATCACTGACGATTGAATAGAAATCCAAGTAATCTCTCGTATGGTCATGTTCAGTACTAGTTGTTCTCTAACAACTATCTGCACTCATCATCCTGTATCTCTATACAATAGATCAGAGACTCATCTATCCTGAAAGAAGTGATTTATGCATCAATCTATCTAGATCTATCACTGTCCTCATGATGATCCTATGACCGGGAGTATTTAGAAATGAAATACATGTCTCTAATTCTCAACGCCTTGAGAATATGTATTGAAACTAATTTCATGGATGATTCAAAGATACATCATACTTGAATGAAAAATAAACTTATCCTTTTATTGATCATATCAATGTATTAAGTATAAAATTATGTCTTAAATTTATTATAATGTATCAGCCATATTGGCTTCTAGGACATACATCTAACACCACCTAGGTCTACCATATTAGTTAATTGTCAGGGAAGTCCTCGGGACTTGACCAACTGGCACTACTCACCCTTGGTCTAGTTGGGTGGGGACCAAAAATGATGATGACGACATCACAAGACTACCTTAGATGAGACCTTGTCGGCTCATTCCCAAATACACATGTAATTTGATTGAAAAATGATGCCACTAACTCAACAAAGGTGAAATCCATCACTAGAGATCCACTGAGAACCGACCTAAAGTACTGTATCTTTAGAAACAAAATCTCTAGACCAAGGCTAGGATTAGAAATCCTCATTTTGCTGAAAGTTCAACTCATCGAATGGATGACCATGCAGAATAAACAAAAGACCAGTCCTTAAGATAAAGGGACGATCAACGTAAAAAATATTGAAGAAAACCATCTCACTCAAAAAGATTCATGTTCATTTTATTCAAAAAAAGTTCATAACAAAATAAATTCATTTAAATAAAGCATGTTACAATAAGAAACAAAGCACAAAATATAAGCTCAATCGATGTCTTCGACCACAAAATCAGACTTCACTTAGTGAAATCCTTGATGATGTCTGTGAGATGAAATCTTTTGATGGCTACTGATCCCTATCAAAGGACATTAGAGATGGCATAATTGGTTGCCCCCTCAAGAACTTGTCTATCGCTTAGATATCCCTTCTAGGTATTGAAAATTGTATCCCAAAGCTAATCATCAGCTTGTTGATAATTAAGCTTTTATTTGTAATTATATATAAATTTGTAATAATAAAAGTTATTTAATTTTTCATCACAAAGTTGTGTACATCTTCCTTAATAAACTCATGTATTGTAATGAAGTCCTTAGGACTATTTAAAATTGATAAAGGAAGATTTATCATTGAGTCTTTAAACTTATTTGTGACCCAATGATATGCTATTAATAGGATGATAGCGATACCAAGTGTAGATTATTGTGTGCCATATGGGTTGGTTGTCTTCTTAACTAAGGAGTGTGGAGACACAAGTATGGCATATAGGTGAAATATAGGAGTATATTTGTACCGAACGTAATCAACTGTGGAGCACTCTACTATCAAAAGTAGCTCGTGAAGGGTATGGGTATAAGTATTCCTCCAATTTGAGATCACCATGATGACTTATAAGCAACTCACTGTACTTTAGTATCGGACTATCTGAATTTTTAATTTAGTGACGGAAGGTTTCTAGGTATAATCAAGTACTTGTTAAGTCGATGTATGAGTCAAGATGAGATTGATCTCTCTGGATTATAGGAGTAAATACATCACTGTATTTCAATTTAGTAAAACCTTGGCCAGGATAATCCATATGATGGATTTAAAAAATTAAAATACAATATGGTTGACTATTCTAGGATTGACAGTTAAACCTTATGTCTCTTTGAGCATTAGGATTAAAGGGATGAATTATATGGTAACCATATGTCAGTAGATTCTTGAATGTTGCTTTGCAATCATTCGACCTATTTGGACATCAGATCCCATTACTAGATGGTTACATCGATTAATTCAGAAAGTTGTTCTTGTGCTATCGGCTTAAGTTTGAACCTATGAGGTTACACTCAAAAGAAGTTACTGTCTAATCAAGTGGCTGATCAATAATTGAAAATCGTTCCAAAGTATAATCATCAAATCGATTGATAGTTAACTTGATTTAAAAGTTACAGTGAATTAATTTACTAAGAATTAGTAAATTAAAGAAGAATTGATAAGTAATTAGATTGCTAATTAAGCTTAATTTGATTGAGCAATGTAATTTGGTTTAAGTCTGATTGAATTGGATTCGATCAGATGGACTTAATTGCTAAGGATGATTGATTTCTGATTTGATCAGAAATTGAGCTTGAATAAATTTTGATTTAATCAAGATTGGGATCTAATTGGATTGGGTTCATGTTATTCAATTGGGTCTAACCTAATTTGATTAGATTAGAGACTTATTGGATAAAACTTAAGAATCCAAAATAGCTTGGACTCTCCTCGCCACCGACCACCCTTGAGCACACACCCATTTTGCAATGCCAATTTTAGATTGGCGTGAGAAAACTCCACACACAAATATCTTTGTCACCCCATCTCAACACCTAAGAGGATGAGATAAGTTCTGATTTGGTTTGAATTCAATTTGGATTGAGTTTAATGTAGAACCTAACTCTTATCCGAGTTCGAATTTGATTCGATCTTGATCTTTATCTCCCCATCCATGCCATCTATAAAAAAGTCTGATTTTTATGGGACAAGAAAAAAGTTGAAATCATCATGAGATTAGGATTTCGGGTGTGAGGTCTTGGGGTTGGGCAGCCTATCATAGGCATGTGAGCATAAAGGAGAACCTTCTCCTCTTCGGTGAGCATCCTTGATTTGATCTAGGATTTTAGGTTAGGGATAAACAAGAGAGAAAGTAGTTCTCCATCTTTATTTCCATTACCAGGTCTTTCTTGTCTTTCTTTGATTTTGGAAGAATTCGAAGGATCCGAAGAAAGCAGCAGATCAGCCATCTACAGAAGTTTCTACGCGAGCTCGCACTCTCGGAGAAACAGATCAATGCAGGGCTTCAAGTGGTCAACCGTAGAGGTCGGACACCTTATGCGGCTGCAAGCAACCTTCAAGTCAATGAAATTCAAATGCAGAGATCGGCTACCCACTCTAAGATGATGAGTTTTGAACTCATACTTGATATACATATGATGTATATTGTAGATATAATCTACTAGTACATGTCTAGATATGATCATACATGTGGATTTTATTTTCAGATCTTTGTATGCATATATGACATGTTATAGATCCTAGGGTAGATGTTAAGATTAGATCTTAAGCATGTTTTATAGATTAAATTATTTAATCTATTCTATTTCACCGCTAAAGATTTTTTGAAACATACATACTATGCACCTGCCAATTCTTCTTCAGTGGTATCAGAGCCCAGGTTCGGTATAACATGATTATATATGCATGTTAGATCTGATTTTTTATTGTTTAGATTAGATCTAACTAATATTTATATTTATGATCTAATTTTGATTAGATCCGGTATGATTTAGATTAGATCTAAATTTTATCATATGCGATATGATTAGATTAGATGCCTAGTAGCATAGTAATCGGATTAAACTTTCTTGGTCGTCCGATCATGGGAGAAAGTAGAGTTTCATGATCCTCTCCTTCCATTCTATAGGGTCTTTTATGGTGTGTAGGGGTACTATTTGTTCATGAAGATAAAATATGAAAGGAGGATAACTTACTTTTCTGTAAAATCCTAGATTTTTGAAATTCTAGGATTTGTTGTATGTGATATAATTTTGAAAAAAAATAAAATCATCTAATCTATATGATTAAAATTATTTTAATCATAAAAATAAAATTTAAAATCATAAAATATTTAGATATGATCTAAAAATTCGTTTATGATTGATTTTATTTCGAGTTATGTAGAATTTTTAAATGCTGAAGTTCTAATGAAATTCTAAAAAATCTGTTAGCATGTGAATTGGGCTAACTCAGTTTTGAACTGAGCCAACCTAATCTCCTAATTTAGCCGGCTCAGTGCTAATTGAGTCGACCTAATTATCGCAGGTCGAATAATAATAGTTACCGTTCATTATCAATTAGCCAACCAAGTAGCAGACTTGATCGATCTACTGATATTAGCCGGCTCAATCCAGAGATGAGCCGACCCCATTTTAGAATAATTTTTTTTTGCATAAATTAGTTATAAATTATTTATAAAATTAAAAATTAAAATTATTTCAATCCTAAATGGCAAATTCATGTAAATCATACACTTAATTGAGAATTAAGTTGAATCAATTAGATTTAGAATTATGAATTAAATATCTAATGACATTCACATAAAACATGAGTCTATGAGTTAGCTTGATTAGGTCCTCTTAATTAGGTTAGATCTAAGATTAGAATCAAATAGACTTTGTTGGTGCAAAAATCCGCTTGCGCCGGTGAAGCTGGAGTTGGGGAAGTCGCGGTCGTCGCTGGGACCTGCAAAGGAAGTCTAAACCGGAGGTGGGGTTGCTCCGGCAAGACCCTCCGACGCTCAAGTCAGTTCTCTGCCTCAACAAGAATGGAGTGCTCAAACGGAGAATTTAGCAGAGTTTTTAGATAAAAAGATGAGAGCTAATGGAATAACGTATCTGGGGTTTCCCTTTTATAGACGGAGGGGGCAGCAGATTGACAGCGACGCCTGTAACCGTCTGGCAGACGGCTGCCCAGAGTCAGGCAAAATTTGCTGTGAAGAGTAGTGGAGTAGACCCGTGGCTATTGCTATGGCCTGCCACGTGGAGCATGTTGCAGGTAGTGGAGCAACGTCCGTTGCCGCTAATTGCCAGGGAGTAGTGGAGTCACGCAGCACCCGCCGCAGGGAGTGGAGCAGAATCGTAGCCGTTATGTTGGCCTGCCAGGGAGTAGTGGAGCTGTGCGGAATCCGTTGTAGGAAGTGGAGCAGAGCTGCGGCTGTTACTGCGGCCTGTCAGGGAGTGATGGAGCTGCACGGAATCCACCGCAGGAAGTGGAGCAGGATCGTGACTGTTAAAACAGCCTGTCAGGGAGTGTAGATCCATCGGCTGAAGCTCGGCAGTGGTCGGAGCTAGTGACGGAGTTCGGCTCCCGTAGGAGTCCGGGCGGAGTCCTCTGCAACTAAAGTCAGGTGGAAAGTCCGGCTCCCGTGGAGTCCGGACGGATCTTACCGGCAATCGGAGTCAGTGACGGAGCCCGGCTCTTGTGGGAGTCCGAACGGAGTCCCCCTTGCGGTTGAAGTTATCGTCGGAGTCCAGCTCCCGTAGGAGTCTGGACGAAGTCTATCTGCAGTTGTCGGAGTCGAGGGTGAAGGCCGGCTCCCGTAGAAGCCCAGGCAGAGCCTTCCTGCAATTAAAGTCAAAGGTGAGGTCCGGCTCCCGTAGGAGTCCGGACGGGGCTTACCAGCAGTTGATGTTGAGGACGGAGCCCGGCTCCAGTAGGAGTCCGGGCAGAGTCAACTTGAGGTCGAAGTTGTCGGTGGAGTCCGGCTCCCGTAGGAGTCCGGACGAAGTCTGTCTGCAGCCGTTGGAGTCGAGGGTGAAGCCCGACTCCCGTAGGAGCCCGGGCAGAGCATTCCTGCAATTAAAGTCAAAGGCGAGGTCCGGCTCCCATAGGAGTCCGGACGGGGCTTACCAGCAGTTGATGTTGAGGATGGAGCCCGGCTCCAGTAGGAGTCCGGGCGGAGTCAACTTGAGGTTGAAGTTGTCGGTGGAGTCTGGCTCCCGTAGGAGTCCGGACGAAGTCTGTCTGCAGCCGTTGGAGTCGAGGGTGAAGCCCGGCCCAGTAGGAGCCCGGGCAGAGCATTCCTGCAATTAAAGTCAAAGGCGAGGTCCGCCTCCCATAGGAGTCCGGACGGGGCTTACCAGCAGTTGATGTTGAGGATGGAGCCCGGCTCCAGTAGGAGTCCGGGCGGAGTCAACTTGAGGTCGAAGTTGTCGACGGAGTCCGACTCCCGTAGGAGTCCGGACGAAGTCTGTCTGCAGCCGTTGGAGTCAAGGGTGAAGCCCGACTCCCGTAAGAGCTCGGGCAGAGCATTCCTGCAATTAAAGTCAAAGGCGAGGTCCGGCTCCCGTAGGAGTCCGGACTGGGCTTACCAGTAGTTGATGTTGAGGATGGAGCCCGGCTCCAGTAGGAGTCCGGAAGGAGCTGTCATGTAGTCGATTCTGCTGAGGACTTCGGCTGTGGGTATTTTATACCCAACACCAGTCCCCCTACTTTCGAGTTTGAATTTCGAACGAAGGAAGTACAGAGAGATGGGTACAGCCGAAGCCGTCCCCTCAAATCCCGCGCACTGCCGCCCCCAGATATTTTGGGCATTAATTGCATGCGTGCCGGAGTCTTTTCGAATTGGGGTGGTACGAAGGGACTCTTCGAAATTTTCGTAGGTACACTGGCCCAGGTATGATGCAATAATGGCCCTGCCAACCGTCAGTCGCTTTTAGCCGCCTGCCAGGGGGAGTGGGATACGTGTCGGATGCGGACTGGCCTGGAGAGATTCGCGATCATTATGGCACCGGATCCCAGGGTCTATTTAAACCCGTCCTCCCACCTTTAGGCGTTCTACTCCGTTCCTGAGTTCTTACCAGCGTCTGCCTTCTCTTCGAGAGCCCTGTTTCAGTGGGCGTCTTCTCGAGCCGTAGGCGTCTCCTATTTTCGTCCCTCAGGTCTCTCAGAGTGATATAGGTTAGTTCCAGCACCTTCATCCTTCTTTCCACCGCCTAGGGACCTCTTCTCTGTCATTGTTTCTTTTTGCGTCCCTCCGAGTTAGTTTCCTGTGGCCTCTCGTCCTCCCTTTCTGTCCACCTTCTTAGGGACCTTTAGAGCCCCCCTTCAAAACTACTCGAAATATCTTCTGGCTCTTCTGCTCCCTGCAGTTTCGGGAGCTCTTCTGCCTCAAACCCCCAGGTCCCCATCTCTGTAGATGAACCTGCGTCTGGGGCTGGGCTCCGCCTGGTTTTCGCGCCGGGCGCCATTCCATGTTCCTTGACCTCGGAGGAACTCCTTCTGATAAGGGTTCAGTATGGAGTTCCTCCAGAGTACGACTTGGAGCTGCCAGGCCCTTCTGACCGGGCCAGCACTCCCCCTCCCGGTTGCTTTTGTTTATGTTGCCCAGCTATGCAACCCAAGAGGGGGGGGTGAATTGAGTTTCTAAAAATTTTAGGCTTAATTAATTACTTATGATGAATGAGAATAAAAACTTTAATTCAAGATTAATTACCTAAAACAAGAATGCAAGGATATAATAAAGAAATAAAGAGAAACAAGAAAGCACACCACAAACACAAGGATTTATAGTGGTTCGGTGCCAACCTTGCACCTACATCCACTCCCCAAGCTCCTACTTGGGAATTTCAATCCACTATGCTTGTATTCAACCCGAATACAAAAGTCGGAAACTCCGACACTAGCTATCCCAAGCTAGTCTACTTGTTTCCTGGGTACAAGCTAACCCAAAACACTCCGATTTTAGGTTCGGATCAACCTTTCCTTGTTTTGGAAACCCTCCAAAAACAAGAACAAATACTCACAAAGAGTAAAATAGCTTAGAGCACAAATTAATACAATAACAGCTCCTTAAATGAGCGAATATAACAATAAAAACACTTTACTCAAATGAAGAATCTCCTTTTTGGATTTTTTCAAGGTGGATGAATGCTTGAATGAACGCTTGAGAAGAAGATGAACTTTGATTGAAAACTTCTTGAAGGTTTTGAAAGATCTCTGGATCAAGGTTGAACAATAGGCTTGAAAAATCTCTCTTTGAATGCTCTTGCTTTTCTCTTTCACAATCTCTCTTGTATATTGTGGATCCTCTCTCTTTTTCTTTTGGATATTTCGTTGATCTCAGGCTTTCTCGTGTAGATTTTGGATCCTTTTGTATATATATATATTTTTTTTTGTCTCTCCAATTTCTTTCACCATTTGAAACCTTTTATAGCCTTAAGAAACAAGAGAAAATATTTTAGGCAGATAAAGAGCCGTTAGAGCAATTTTAGGAAGCATAAAAGGCAATTAAAATGGGCAAAAAAATAGCCGTTGCTAACATTTTCCATCGCAGGGGTCGACTCATGAGTCGACTCATGCTTCAGGGGTCGACTCATGAGTCGACCTCTGTTGCAAAGACCAGAGATTCAGTTTCTGGATTTTCTTGGCTCAAAATAGCAGAAGTCGACTCATGAGTCGACTCATGCATTGTGGGTCGACTCATGAGTCAACTCACAGGTCGTGCCAAGCCAGAAAACTAGCGTGCCAAGGGGAATTTTTGCGTGCCAATCAGCTCATAGTGCTATGAGTTGACTCATGCACTTCAAACATGCATAACTTTCAAAATACAAGTCCAAAATCAATAAAATTTTTACCATTGGATCACAAATCTTTTGTTCTACCAAATAATACTATCAAATCAGAGTTTTGATAAAATTACAATTTTGCCCCTGAAGAGCATAAAGACTTTTTCAATTTAAAATATTTGTATCCCTTCAATCTGCTTTGTGATCATCAAAATCAATCTAGGAGCAACAATCTCCCCCTTTTTGATGATGACAAAACATTTGAACAAAAGCATTTATGTGAATCAATAATTTCAAAAGAATGCATTATAGATTTATATGCTTGAAAAGAGTAAGATTCTTTTGGCATGTAATATAAATGATCATATTCAAAAATAGTTTGTCTATTTTCTTAAAGATTTGAAAAGAGTATTAGATCATTTTGAGTTTAAGATGTATCAGAGCAAGAGAAAAATAAATTTTGCAATGTATCAGAGCAAGAAAAATAATTTTTACAATGTTATCAGAAAAGATTTTACAATGTATCAGAGAAAATTTCACACTGTATCAGAGCAAATTTTATAATGTATCAGAGAAAATTTCACACTGTATCAGAGCAAATTTTATAATGTATCAGAGAAAATTTTATAATGTATGAGAGAAAATATATCAGAGAAAATTTTTACAATGTATCAGAGAAGATTTTGTAATGTATCAGATAAAATTTTATAATGTATCAGAGAAAATTTTATAATGTATCAGAGAAAATTTCACACTGTATCAGAGCAAATTTTATAATGTATCAGAGAAAATTTTACACTGTATCAGAGCAAATTTTATAATGTATCAGAGCAAGTTTAAAAAAAATTTTAAGATGTATCAGAGTAAGTTAAATTTCTTAAGATGTATCAAGGTAAATAAAATTTCAAAAGATGTATCAAAGCAAGTTGGAATTTTTTAAAGTATATCAGAGCATATTAAAATTTTTAAAGTAAATCAGAGCATATGTAAAGAAGTAATTTAAAAGTTACATTATTGCATTGTACTTAGCATTGTACTTTTGATATTGTTCTTTAAATTCTTCAATTCATTCATTAATTTCTCATAATTTGTAGTTTTGCTTTTGATGGGTTGCTTTTTCTTTAATTGCTCATAATTTAATTGCTTTTTGTTTAATTTCTGTCTGATACCAAATTTCTCATAATTTAGGATTTTGCTTGCTTTTTCTTTAATTGCTCATAATTTAATTGCTTTTTATTTAATTTTTCCCCCTTTTTGACATCATCAAACATGGTTAACTCTTCCTTTTTCTGAATCATTCTTTAATTTCTCCCCCTTTAGAGTTAATCACAGATGTTTGCTCCCCCTTAATATAGCAATTATCAACAGCAAACAACAACAAAGAGAAGACAATATTTCAACAAGGAGATTATATATAACCAAAATATGATCAACATCATTACAAAAGGTAGAAATGTAAGTAAAAGATGATTCCAATAAAATCATAATTGTTGCAATACATAGTTCTTATTATAAAAATTAATCAGTTAATTGTCAATACATGGCCCCCAAAAATACAGATCCTAGAACAAGACACTAACACCTAGGATCTAGTAATGATCAAGACAGGTCATGGATCGGAGTCATCAGATATGGTATGAGAAGCTGATGGATCAAAAGTGCGTCCTCTACCCCGTCTGCCTCTGGCACGAGCAGGAGAGCGAGATGAACTGGGAGGCTGAGTACGCTGAGATGCTAAGGACTGAACAGAAAGGGTGAGTCTGATAGAATCAAGTACGTTCAGTGCTCTGGAAACAGATTGAAGTAGAGCAGTGAACTGAGTGGTTGCATGCTCACTCGATCCTCGAATCTCTTTCCTCAGTAACTCATATCCACCCTCTAGTGCTCCTCTGAGCCTGCCAGCCTCTGCAATGAGGTCTGTGACCTCAATAGTTGACTCCTGTGGCTTGGGATGGGCCAAAGCAAGGACTTGCCCCTGCAAGTCAAGAACTCTGCCAGTCAGTCTCCAGACGGTGTCCTCAAGCTGCTGGATCCAGATGGACTGATCTGATATCATCTGAAACAAGGTGGAGATGTGGGGAGTGATGGTCTGATCAGAAGAAGTGGCTCCTGGTGCAAAAAAAGTACTACTCCACTGACTAGACAGCAAAGAAGCCACACGCTGTGATATATGCTCGATCTGATCGTCAGCCAGTCTGAACTCTGAATGAGGTGCTCTACTCTCTGGCTGATACACTGGTGTGGGCATCTTAGTAAACTCTGAAGGGCCAGCCTCTGTATCAGGAATGAACTGGATATTTGGTGATGCTGCCCTGAAGTCATGGATAGGAGATGATGGACCTTCTTCTTCAGCTCTGTCTTCAGTTCTGTCTTCAGCTCTCTCCTCAGCTCTCTCCTCAGCTCTTTCTTCAGAGCCCTTGATCCAACCACCATCAGTCTTTGTAAATCCCATTCGGTGTAGGGTGTGTTGGTTGAAAGTGTCCACATGAGAGAGCTTAGTAGAAGCCCCCCCCTCACAGCTAACTCCAAACCTCCTAAATACTCTAGTAAGGGCCATACCATAAGGCAAGTGTGCCTTGGATCTGTTCAAAGTTTCTCTCATGGCCTCTATCATAAGTGCAGGGAGGTTCAGGGGGGTCTGAGTGATGACATGAAACATGATACAAACATCTCTGCTGGAAAGTAAGTCATGCCTACCACTCCTAGGAAAGAAGAGCTTTGTTACCATCTGATGCAGGATCCTCATCTCAATGAACAAAATCTTTGCTTCTAATTTATTTAAATTTCCTGAATAAGTTTCTCCTAAAATAATTATGATCCCCTCTTCTTTTACTGGGAGTTCCATATAAGAGTAACCCTCACTAGGCAACTGAAGTATCTCTCCCAATATACTAGAATCCAAGCATATATCAATTTCTTTGACTGTTGAAGTCACTGACCCATCTCCATAAAGTAGATTCTGGTAGAATTCTCTAACTAGGTCAACATAGGTGACTTCCTTAAGGGAGCAGTAGAGTTCCCATCCTTGGTTTTTAATCTTACTTGCAAAAGTAAAACCTTCTTTCTCAAAGAACCAAAAATCTATATTCTTCCCGATTTCGACTTTTCTATCAGAAAGAGGATTCACACTGGGGCTTAGAAAGGATTGAGAGGGACCTTGAGCAGATACTGAAACTGGAGTGGGAGCAGTTGAAGACTGAGCATGCCTTTTCTTTCTGACAATTTCTTCAGGCTCACGGATTGACTTTCTTCTTTGGGGAAGTTTCATCTTTGGAGCCATATTCAATATAGTAGCAGGCAAGGAGACTTGAATTGAGTGGAGGAGGGATCACAAGAGAGTGAAGAGGGATTTTGGTAGAGAAAAGAAGTGGATTTGGGAAGATCGGTGAAGTGCTAGGGCACGTTCCAACCGCGCCAAACAATGCGAGAAAGCACAAAAAATCCCTTTTCAAGGTGGCGATTTTTGGTGGAGAGGAGGAAGGGAGAAGTGCCTCGAACTAGATCCTTGGATTTGGAGCAAAAGGAATTTGAGAAGTCGGCTTTTGGAAGGAGGAAGATGAGAGGATGGGTCGGCTCACGAACAGTAACCCATATAAAAACAATGAGCCCGTTGGAAGTTGGTGGGATTTACAAGTTTGTCATTGAGTCGACTCATGGGGGTCGACTCATGAAGTTCAGAAAATCAGGAAAAATGTGAATAAATTTTAGAAAAATTTAAAATTTTGGAAGAAGGAGTTTTGCTCAATGATAAGTTTTTAGAATGATAAATTTGAGCTTTTGGGATCAGGATAGATGTTGAAAATTGAGCTCTAATAGTTTTTGACATCAATTCTTTGGAAATTGAGAAAAATTCAGGCATATGGATCTAGAATTCCTAGATTTCTCCTAATTTCACAGAATCTATCCTCACTAAGAGCCTTTGTAAAGATATCAGCTAATTGGTTTTCAGTGCAAACATATTCAAGAATTACATTTTTGTTTCGAACATGTTCTCTTATAAAATGATGTCTTATTTCAATATGTTTGGATCTTGAGTGTTGAATTGGATTTTTAGATAGATTTATGGCACTTGTGTTGTTACATCTTATTGGTGTTTCATTAAGTTTGATTCCAAAGTCTTTGAGTTGTTGCTTAATCCACAAGATTTGAGCACAACAACTTCCGGCTGCAATGTATTCGACCTCAGCCGTAGACAGTGCCACCAAATTTTGTTTCTTGCTAAACCATGAGATTAGGTTAACTCTAAGAAATTGGCAAGTTCCACTTGTGCTTTTTCTATCTAATTTACATCCAGCAAAATCAGCATCTGAATATCCTAATAAATCAATTTGTGAGTCCTTAGAGTACCATAACCCTAGAGTTTGAGTACCATTTAAGTATCTAAGGATTCTTTTAACAGCATTCAAATGAGATTCTTTAGGATTAGATTGATATCTAGCACATAAACAAACACTAAACATGATATCAGGCCTACTTGCAGTTAAATATAATAATGAGCCAATCATACCTCTATAGTATTTTAAGTCTACACATTTACCTTCATCATCCTTGTCAAGCTTACATGAGGGACTCATTGGTGTGCCAATTGATTTGCAGTTCTCCATTCCAAATCTTTTGAGTAGTTCCTTGGTGTACTTGCTTTGGGTGATGGAGATTCCCTCTTTTGATTGTTTGATTTAGAGTCCGAGGAAGAAGGTGAGTTCTCCCATCATGCTCATCTCGAACTCCCCCTGCATAAGCTTAGCAAAGTCTTGACAAAGGGATTCATTAGTAGACCCAAAAATTATGTCATCAACATAAATTTGTATAACTAGCATATCATTTTGATTTCTTTTAATAAAGAGGGTTGTATCTACATTACCTCTTGAAAAACCATTATTTAGTAGAAATTTGCTTAGCCTTTCATACCATGCTCTAGGTGCTTGTTTTAATCCATATAAAGCTTTATTTAATCTAAAGACATGATTAGGAAAAGCATGACTTTCAAATCCAGGGGGTTGTT
The DNA here is from genome assembly GCF_000442705.2 of Elaeis guineensis. Classification (NCBI taxonomy): domain Eukaryota; kingdom Viridiplantae; phylum Streptophyta; class Magnoliopsida; order Arecales; family Arecaceae; genus Elaeis; species Elaeis guineensis. The sequence continues at coordinate 43,093,844 of NC_025998.2, forward strand.
CTACATATACTTCTTCAGCGATATATCCATTTAAAAATGCACTTTTAACATCCATTTGAAATAATTTAAATTTCATAAAGCAAGCATATGCAAGTAGAAGTCTAATAGCTTCTAATCTAGCAACAGGTGCAAAGGTTTCATCAAAATCAATTCCTTCTTCTTGATTATATCCCTTAGCAACCAGTCTTGCTTTATTTCTAATTACATTTCCATGCTCATCTAATTTGTTTCTAAAGACCCATTTTGTGCCAATTATTGAATAATCTTTAGGTCTTGATACTAAGGTCCAAACATTATTTCTTTCAAATTGATTAAGTTCCTCTTGCATAGCATTAATCCAATTATGATCATTTTTAGCTTCTTCAAAAGTTTTAGGTTCAAGATGAGATACAAAAGCATAATGATTAACTACATCTCTAAGTGAAGAATGGGTTTTTACCCCATGCATAGGATCACCAATAATTAACTCCTTAGGGTGATTGTGAACATACCTCCATTCCTTGGGTAGGTCATTTGTACCTTGAGGTTGTTCTGGAATTTCTTCACCTCTCTCATCTTGTTCGTCTTCTTGATCCTTGTCTTCTGGAGTTGCTGAATCTTTCAGAGTGATCTCCTTCATACCTTCTATTAGTGGATCTGCATCATCAACACCCTCATTCTTCCTTGAAGGAAGATCGTTAGATTCATCAAAAACAACATGTATGGACTCCTCAACTACTAAAGTTCTTTTGTTGAAAACTCTAAATGCTTTACTAGTGGAGGAGTAACCTAGAAAGATTGCTTCATCTGATTTTGCATCAAATTTACCAAGTTTTTCTTTGCCATTATTTAATACAAAACATCGGCAACCAAAAATATGAAAATATGCAATATTTGGTTTTCTTCCTTTCCAAATTTCATAGGGGGTTTTCTTTAAAAATTGTCTAATCAAAGCACGATTTAAAATGTAACATGCTGTGTTAATTGCTTCCACCCAAAAATATCTTGGAAGGTTGCTTTCACAAAGCATGGTACGGGTCATTTCTTCTAAGGTTCTGTTTTTCCTTTCAACTACCCCATTCTGTTGGGGTGTCCTAGGAGCAGAGAAGTTATGGCCAATTCCATTTTCATCACAAAAATTTTCAAAATCTTGATTTTCAAATTTAGTTCCATGATCACTTCTAATATTTTGAATTGAAAACTCTTTTTCATTAGTGACTTTTCAATGAAATTTAGTGAAAATATGAAAAGTTTCATTTTTGTGAGCCAAAAAGAAAACCCAAGTAAAACGAGAGTAATCATCTATTATTACAAAGCCATATCATTTTCCTCCTAGACTAGTGGTTCTAGTTGGTCCAAGTAAGTCCATATGTAAGAGCTCTAAGGGTCTAGAAGTTGAAACAGTATTTTTGAATTTAAATGAAACTCTAGTTTGTTTACCTAATTGGCATGCATTACAGATTCTATGCTTTTCAAAATTCAATTTTGGCAAACCGAGAACTAAATTCTTTTTAATTAATTTTGAAAGAGAATGCATGCTAATATATGCAAGTCTACGATGCCACAGCCAACTAGTCTCATTAATTTTAGCATTTAAGGATACTAGGCATTGCATGTCTAATTTGGCTAAGTCATTCAAATCTACCATATAAACATTGCCATGCCTATGTCCTATAAATTTAATGCCATCGTTAATAGGACTAGTCACAATGCAAACAGATGATTCAAAAACTACTTTATACCCTTTATCACAGAATTGACTAATGCTAAGTAAGTTATGCTTTAAACCTTTAACTAATAAAACATTCTCAATGTAATTGGAGGAAGTGATACCAATGTTACCTATCCCGATGATCTTTCCTTTGCCATTATCTCCAAAGGTGACCATCCCTCCATCCTTAGCATCAAGCGTGATGAATTATGATTCATCACCAGTCATGTGTCTCGAGCATCCACTGTCAAGATACCATTTCCTGTTTCCTTCTTGGGATGCTAGACACACCTGCAAGCAAAGGTCAAGTTTCTGTCTTAGGTACCCAAGCTTTCTTGGGTCCTTTTAGGTTAGTCAAAATGGTTCCTTTTGGAACCCATATTTTCTTTGTGTTTGCATATTTGTTAATAAGACATGTGTATGATTTATGTCCTATTCTTCCACATTTGAAACAAGTAATATTTGTAGACTTGTTACTTGAATAATTTACATAAATATCCTTCAGAAATTTTTGTTTCTTCAGAGGTTTATAGCCAAGTCCAGCCTTTTCATATATAGCTTTCTGATTATCAAGGATCATATTTAGTTTGTTTGAACTTAAGGTGAACTTATCTACTATAGGTTTCAGCTTGTTAATTTCATTCTTTAAGTTTTGATTTTCTTGAATCAAGGTGGATTTTTCAATTGAAAGATTTTCAGCTTGTTTCACTAAAGACTGATTTTTCAATTTCAGTTCTTTGTTTTTCTTCCCTAGTTTCTTTAATTCATCAATTGAATCATAGAATGCTTCATGCAATTCTTCAAAAGTAAATTCACTAGTGAATTCAGAAGTTACCTCATTTTCGTGTGCCATCAGGCACAGGTTGGCTTGTTCTGTTGAGGTTTCCTCGTCGGAGCTTGAGTCATCACTCGCACTCCAAGTTGCCATCATTGCTTTCTTTTTGAACTTTTTGGGACCTTTCTTCAGTTGTGGACATTCGGATCTGAAATGTCCCGGCTTCTTGCACTCGTAGCATATAAGGGGTTGATCTTTCTCTTTTTCTTTGCTTTGTTCCCCTTTTGTGAACTTCTTTCTCATCCCCTGTTTTCTTTTTCTTAGAAACTTCTTAAATTTCTGGGTGATGAGTGCCATCTCTTCATCCTGTTCTTCATCTTCAGTGTCATCCGTTTCATAATCAGGCGAAGTTATGGATTTGAGGGCAATGGTTCTTTTCTTTTTGACTTCATCCTCTTGATGTTGCTTCATGTTAAGTTCATGAGTCATCAAGGATCCAAGAAGCTCTTCTAGAGGTAGAGTGTTCAAGTCCTTTGCTTCTTGGATGGCAGTCACCTTGGCTTCCCAAGTTCTAGGCAATGACCTGAGAATCTTCCTTACAAGCTCACTATTAGTATAAGATTTGCCAAGACTCTTCAAACCATTGATTATATCAGTAAAATGAGTAAACATAGCAGTTATGGACTCATCATGCTCTATTTTGAACAATTCATATTTATGCACTAGCATGTTTATTTTAGTCTCTTTTACTTGATTTGTTCCCTCATGGGTTACTTCTAACCTATCCCATATTTCTTTAGCAGATGCACAAGTAGAAATGCGATTAAATTCATTGCATCTAGTGCACAATAAAGAATATTCATAGCTCTGGCATTTAATTGTGCCAATTTCTTATCAACCTCATCCTATTCTTTCTCGGGTTTGGTTGACTCCTCATCATTTATAATCTTGGTGGGTGTGTGAGGACCGTTCACTATGATACTCCACATATCATAGTCGAGTGCTTGTATGAATATCTTCATCCGAGCTTTCCAATAGGTGTAATTAGACCCATTGAAAAGTGGAGGTCGGTTTGTAGATTGTCCCTCGGCTAGAGAAGTACCGACATGGGTTGCCATAGATCTTTGGCTCTTTGATTGTTAGATCAAAGAAGAGCTAGAGCACCGGGCTCTGATACCACTTGTTGCCCAGCTATGCAACCCAAGAGGGGGGGGTGAATTGGGTTTCTAAAAATTTTAGGCTTAATTAATTACTTATGATGAATGAGAACAAAAACTTTAATTCAAGATTAATTACCTAAAACAAGAATGCAAGGATATAATAAAGAAATAAAGAGAAACAAGAAAGCACACCACAAACACAAGGATTTATAGTGGTTCGGTGCCAACCTTGCACCTACATCCACTCCCCAAGCTCCTACTTGGGAATTTCAATCCACTATGCTTGTATTCAACCCGAATACAAAAGTCGAAAACTCCGACACTAGCTATCCCAAGCTAGTCTACTTGTTTCCCGGGTACAAGCTAACCCAAAACACTCTGATTTCAGGTTCGGATCAACCTTTCCTTGTTTTGAAAACCCTCCAAAAATAAGAACAAATACTCACAAAGAGTAAAATAGCTTAGAGCACAAATTAATACAATAACAGCTTCTTAAATGAGAGAATATAACAATAAAAACACTTTACTCAAATGAAGAATCCCCTTTTTGGATTTTCTCAAGGTGGATGAACGCTTGAATGAACGCTTGAGAAGAAGATGAACTTTGATTGAAAACTTCTTGAAGGTTTTGAAAGATCTCTGGATCAAGGTTGAACAATAGGCTTGAAAAATCTCTCTTTGAATGCTCTTGCTTTTCTCTTTCACAATCTCTCTTGTATATTGTGGATCCTCTCTCTTTTTCTTTTGGGTATTTCGTTGATCTCAGGCTTTCTCGTGTAGATTTTGGATCCTTTTGTATATATATATATATTTTTTTTTTGTCTCTCCAATTTCTTTCACCATTTGAAACCTTTTATAGCCTTAAGAAACAAGAGAAAATATTTTAGGCAGATAAAGAGCCGTTAGAGCAATTTTAGGAAGCATAAAAGGCAATTAAAACGGGCAAAAAAATAGCCGTTGCTGATATTTTCCATCGCAGGGGTCGACTCATGAGTCGACTCATGCTTCAGGGGTCGACTCATGAGTCGACCTCTGTTGCAAAGACCAGAGATTCAGTTTCTGTATTTTCTTGGCTCAAAATAGCAGAAGTCGACTCATGAGTCGACTCATGCCTTGTGGGTCGACTCATGAGTCGACTCACAGGTCGTGCCAAGCCAGAAAACTAGCGTGCCAAGGGGAATTTTTGCGTGCCAATCAGCTCATAGTGCTATGAGTTGACTCATGCACTTCAAACATGCATAACTTTCAAAATACAAGTCTAAAATCAATAAAATTTTCACCATTGGATCACAAATCTTTTGTTCTACCAAATAATACTATCAAATCAGAGTTTTGATAAAATTATAATTTTGCCCCTGAAGAGCATAAAGACTTTTTCAATTTAAAATATTTGTATCCCTTCAATCTGCTTTGTAATCATCAAAATCAATCTAGGAGCAACAGTTTATACCAGGAAGCATTCCGTGCTGGACTCCGGCTTCTGCTTCCTTCCTTTGTCGTTGCCCTCTTCCGTTTCTTAGACATCTCCTTGGCTTCTGTGGCCCCGAATTCTTTTAGGTTTTTGATAGAATTTCTCTCCCTCTGCCACGCAGTCGAGGTCCAACCGTCCCTCTCCTTGTTTAGGCACTTCTATACCTTCAAACGTCATCCTTCGATGAAGGACTGGTGGTACTTCTCTCACCAATTCGGCAAGAAGGGGTTGCTGAAAGGCGCCCCTTCTTCGATCCACAATTAGAAGGAGAAATACCTCTTCGTCCACTGCCCGACCCTGAGACTGGGCCTGCCCCCTTGAGGCTCTCTGAGGGATTCTGTCCGCCGGGCTCCCATCCTGGGGGAGGACGACCTCCAGGCCGCCCAGAAGTTTCTAGCTTATTCCACTTTTTCCCTTCCCAATCTTCTGAGGGAGCAGTTTCTTTTCGACATCGGCCTGAGTCCCCAGGATCCAGCGAGTATTCATCTTTTACCTTATCTTCTCTTTTCATGCCTTTCTTCTCTTCTTCTCTTACCTCTTCTTCCTTCTCTCTCTCTTTCTTCTTTTTCTTTTTTCTTTTTTTTTTTTTTTCGATCTCTGACTCTTGATTGATTGGTTTGCTTCTTTTCTTCTTTCCTTTTCTCTCTCTCTTTTTTTTTTTTT